>NW_020950600.1:2145312-2173465 GCF_900497805.2 Vombatus ursinus | reverse complement strand
AGAGAGAGAGAGAGAGAGAGAGAGAGAGAGAGAGAGAGAGAGAGAGAAACAGACAGAGAGGCAGACAGAGAGAGAGACAGACACAGACAGAGAGAGAGAGAGACAGATACAAATACAGATACAGAGAGACAGATTCCAGGCAGGCCCCCTCACTCTCACCCACCTCCATCTCTCCATTCTTCCCTCCCATTCCATATGATCCCACATTACCCTTTCCACCTGATGCTCACCATAAGTCCCTCCACTATCCCAAAATTATCATGGATGACCTTGGCTATGGGGGCCAGGCAATTGGTGGTACAGGAGGCATTACTAGAACAGAGAAGGATGAAGTAGAGTGGGGTGGGGAAAGACATCAGAATCTATGGCTTTGACAAAACTAAATGTGGGTGGAGAATGGCTAAAGAAGTTGTAGTATGTAAATGTAAGAGGATGTCATTGCCTCATAAGAAATGATGACTATGACGAATTCAGAGAAACATGAGAGGATTTATATAAACTGATGCAAAATGTGTACAGTAAGCAGAACCAGGAAAACCATATATATATATATATATATATATATATATATATATGGACTACAGCGATGTAAATGGAAAGAGCTTCTCTTGAACAAATGAAACTGAACATGAATTATAATGACCCCAAAGAAGTAGGTGAAAGTGTATCTTTGTCCCTTTTTTGTAGAGGTGAGGAGCTAAAGATAGGGAACATTATATGTACCGTTAGACTAGGTTGACATGTTGGTTAGTTGTGCTGAACTTTTTCTTTTGCTCTTCATTTTTTTTTCTTAATTACAAGGAATGAATCACTTGGGGATAGGGATATGTTCAGAAATGAAGATTATGTCGAAACAAAATATATCAATAGAAATAAAATCTTCAAAAGCAACAAAGAGGGACAAGCTTTAGGGGATGGCTCAAGATGCCAAGGTCGGAAGGACCATATCAGAAGCATAGCCACTGGAAAAGCCCCACCCAGATCACCCAGTTACCTGACAACAGTCATGCTGTTGGGGTTATAGGTGTTCTCATTAACACCCATGACAAACATGGGAGCGTCAGGGGAGGGAGCAGAGATCACCACTCGACGAGCTCCAGCCTTGATGTGGGCCTAGTGGAGAGGCCAGTATAATTATCATGCCCACATTCCAGAGGACCCCCCCAACCTCAACATCTGGTTCGGAGCCCCCTCATTCACTCCACATGCCCTTTTTCTCACCGAGGCTTTTGCTGTCGTGAGGTTCAATCCAGTGGATTCTACCACATACAAGGCTCCAGCAGTCTTCCAGGGGATTTCTTCAGGTCGCATGCTAGGGGAAGGGGAGGAGAATATTCCATGAACCCCTGGTTCCACCCTTCCCCTCCAATACCATTAATTTTCTTTCTTCTATAACCCTATTACTTCTCTTGCCCAGTTCCCTTGTCTGGAGCCATGAAGGATCAATCAAAACCCCCACCCAAGTTGCACACACCATTTTCTGACGTCTTTGTTTCCCTTCCTTCAAAAATCTAGCTCAGCTCATTCCTGATTAGAAGCCTCCCTGGTTAACTGTGTTGGAGCCAGCAGTTAAGAGTGCTAGAATTAAAATCGGAAAGTCCTGAGTTTCAAATCCTGCCTCAGACACTTACTACTTGGGTGGACCCCTGGGGCAAATCACTTAACCTGAGTCTCAGGTATCCATCTGTAAAATGGAGATAATTACAGCTAATGTCTTCCTCTCTGCATGCTTCTTATATGTACCTATCTATGCCCACAGGCAGCTATGTGGTGCAGTGGATAGAGTGTCAGGCCTGAAATCAGGAAGGCTCATCTCCTGAGTTCAAATCTGGCCCCAGACATTTCCTAACTGTGTGATCCTGGGCAAGTCATTTCACCCCGTTAGCTTCAGTTTATTTTTCAGCCATCTCTGACTCTTCATGACTCCATATGAAGTTTTTTTTTTTTTGTTTTTTGGCAAAGACACTGGAAGAATTGGCTATTTCCTTCTCCAGCTCATTTTATAGATGAGGAAACAGAGGCAGACAAGGTTAAGTGACTTGCCCAGGGTCACACAACTAGTAAGTATCTGAGGCCAGATTTGAACTCAGGAAGATGAATCTTCTTGACTCCAGGCCCAGCACTTTATCCACTATGGTGCCACCAAATGAGCTGGCATGGTTACCTGGAACATAGCAAATGCTTAATAAAAAAACTTGTTGATTGATTTATTAGCCTATGTTCCATTGGCAGTACAGGAGAATGATCATTTCTGTCATTTAGAGGCCATTAGGGCTGAAAAGACCATTAGGGCTCATCTAAGATCTCTAAGATCTTTGACTTGGCTAAGAATTAGATGCGACAGGTCAAAATCCTAGAAGGTCAGATTTTTGACTCAATGTAAGAAATGGCTTTGAAACAATGAAGGGAGTCCAAAAGTGAAATGGGCTGCCTTGGGAGATGCTGGATGCCCCTTTCAATAGGGTACCTCATATTGGCTATATTGTAGAAAGGATCTCAGGTAGACATGGGTTAGACTAGGTGGCCATGCACGTCCCTCTTCACCCTTAAATGGTGTGAGTAACAGATCCACTCTCTTGATTTGAACTTAAATGGCCCAGGGATCCGATGGCTTACCAAACATCACACAGAATCATAGCTGAGCTGGGATTCCTTGGGAGTCCAGTGCTGAAAAGTTTCTAAAAGTTGTTTGTAATCTCTACTAAACTATAAACCCCTTGATGCCATGTCTTTGTTTTAGCTGTCCCTTGCTCTGTATTCCAGGAAAGCTCTTCAGATGGTAAACTTGGTAACTGGCCCTGATTTCCCCACACCTATCTTCCCACTTTGCTCCCATTCAAATCTTCCTGTGGGGGGGGGCAGAGCCAAGATGGCGGAGGGAAAGCAGTGACTGTCTTGAACTCTCTCCCAAAGCCCTCCAAATACCTTAAAAAATGACTCTAAACAAATTCTAAAGCAGCAGAACCCACAAAAAGACAGAGTGAAACAAATTTCCAGTCAAAGACAGCCTGGATGGTTGATTGGAAAGGTATATCGCACCGGGCGGGGAGAGGAGCACAGTTTGGCATGGGTGCACAGGCCACAGCGACCCTGGAGCAGGCCTCAGAGGACTGAATTGAGGGCAGCTGTGACGGTTTCCAGACTTCTCAACCCCTGAATGCCAAAGACAACTTAGAAGGTCAGTGGGAAAAGTCTGTGACTGCAGCGAGAGAGAGGAGCTAGGTCTCAGCCACAAGTCTCGAGCTCCACCTGGGGCAGCGACTGTTTCCTGAGCTTCCAGCCCACAGACTGAGGGGGAATCAAGTGCCTGATCAGAGGGGGATTTCAATGATCTCTTTGCCAGTGCTGAGTCAGGAATCCCTTGCTTTACGGGTGCTTGGATCTGGGTCACAGTTCTGAGGGGCGGTCCTGGGGCTAGGAGGAATGCTGGTGTGGTAAAGCTTGTTGTGGCTGTGGAGAGGAAACACCTCGCCCCTTATCATAGCACCTTGGAAGATCTGAAAATTTACAGGTCCCTAGAAGTACCTCTGAAAACAGCTGTACAAACCCCCGAAACTTGGGACAGTACACTCTTTACATTGGAAGCAGACTTTTACCTTAACAAAGAGTTTAAAACTCAAGTAATTGGCCAGGATCATGAGTAAGCAGCACAAAAAGAGTCAGACTATATTATCTTACTTTGGTGACAAAGAAGATCAAAATATACAACCAGAAGAAGACAACAAAGCCAAAGCTCCTACATCCAAAGCCTCCAAGAAAAATATAAATCAGTCCCAGGCCTTGGAAGAGCTCAAAAGGGATTTTGAGAAGCAAGTAAGAGAAGTAGAGGAAAAAGTGAGAGTGATGCAATAAAATCATGAAAAACAAATCTTCCTGTGGCTAGCCCCCAGAGGAAATGTCTTACCACTGGAAGACACTGATCTCCTGTTTGTTTACCACCAACTTTCCATCCTTAACTTCAACAGTACCGAAGAATGGACCATGAGTGGAGTCATACTTGAACATGTATTCCTTAGGGAAAGAGAAAGGGGAGGGGCAGTGCTGAGGGCAGGGAGAAGCATCCTCAGGAGACCTCACTCCCGTGCGTGGGCAGGTGAGACTTGGGGCTTCCTCCTTCTTCCCGTCCCCAGGACCTTTCCTTACCATGTAGTTGACATCAATGAATGGATCATTTACTGCAACAACTTTTATTCCTTTCTTTATGCAGGCTCGAAGCACCAGACGCCCAATACGTCCGAATCTGATGCAGGATGAAAGAGTCAGATGCGGTCAAGAGCCCACCACCCACCAATCCCTATCAAAATTAGCAGGGTGTGTGTGTGTAGGAGATTAAAATGTAAAGGCTTAAGAAAGGTTGACTAATTAAGAAAGGGTATTGGAAGTGGTTGGGGGTTGGGGGAACCTGGATATGGTGCTCTTGGTTTTAAGAAGAAGGAAATTCAGGAAGATTTTTTTTAGGGTGTGGAATGATAGGAGGAGTGGGGGAAGAGGAAGATGGGTTTATATATAGTACAATTTTCCTCTTATACTCAACTCAGAAGGGAACTCTCAGGGAAGCCTGAGGTCATATGGCTTCAGTATGGAGGGAGCAAATCAGAAAGGGAGATTTACCCATTGATGCCCACTGTTAACCCAGAACTTCCACATATTGCTCTGGAAGAGGCTTGGCCAAGGGATGCTGGTCCAGTCCTGCCTGAAACTGATGCTGCAGTTGTTTCTGTTTTGGTTTGCTGTGATTTGCCACCTGCTCATTTTGGATGAGATGAAGGGGAGACAGACAGATAGACACACACGCACACACACACACACACACACACAGAAAAGACAGAAGCCTTCATTAGGTTGCTCTTTATGGACAGAGCTCACTTCCACATTGTGAGAAGGGATACAACAAACACGAGAAATAATTTCAGCCTTGGAAGAACAAACAAGGTGGTTGAAGTGACCAGTTAGACAGATGTGAAAGACAGTGCCAGCTAATGTGATGTCACTTCATACTTGTAGTTGGCATTCTTGGTGACACACTCTTTTTCCTCTCTTGATATCACTAAATACAAAATTATGTGGTCAAGTTCAAATAGCACATAAGTGCTGGATGGCATAGAATTGAAGACTATATCCTGGAGAAGAAGAACTTGTAGGCACTTTCTTTTTTTTTTTTTTGCATCACTACAGTTTCTCCCAGAATCCCTCCTCCCTTCCCAAAGAGCCTTTAATCCCATGTAACAAATAATATTTTTAAAGTAAAAAAAAAAGAAAAGAAAAAAGGAAAAAGTTATTGTAACATCAATCGATTGAAAAATTCTCAAAAACATGTGCAATGTGCAACACTTGTGAACCTCCCACCTCTACAAAGGGGTGGGTGGGAGTGTCTTCTCATATCTCCTCTTGTGAGCCATGCTTGTTCTTTATAATTTTGCAACATTCAATTTGAGGTGGTGGTGGTGGTGGTGGTCAGTTGGTTTTTTCCATTTACATCATCGTAGTTATTTAATGTATTGTTCTCTTGGCTCTCCTTACTTCACTATGCATCAGTTCACATAGATCTTCCAATGCTTCTCTGTATTCACCAGTCATCATTTCTTTCAGCACAGTAATATTATCCTATTACATTACCACCATTTTTTTAGCCTTTCCCCAATCAATGAGCATTTACTTTGTTTCCAATTCTTTGTTATCACAAAAAAATGCTGCTAGAAATTTTAGTGCACATGAGGACTTTGTTTTTACCATTGACCTCTTTGCTGCTTAAGTCCAGTAATGGCATTTCTGAGTCAAAGGATGTGGACATTTTTACTAATTAATTCCAAATTGTAGTCATCTACTTTCAAGGATTGGTGAAAAGAAGTCAAGAAGACAATTATTATGGTGGGGAAGGTGGAACAAAATTGTGTGAAGGACATGTGAGCAGATTAGCTGGGCTTTTAACAGTGGGGATGGATATGGAGGAAACCAAAGTGTCTAATATATGAATGTGGGAGTGACACCAAGGACTAGAGAGCTTGGAGGGCTTTGTGTTTGTGTGACAAGACAAAGAGGTCAAGTCTTGCAAATGCCAGTTTAATAGAATTATTCCTCCATGCAGCAAAAAGAGCAATGAAGGTGGGATCAGAAGACTTGGCCTCAAATTCTGGAGCAGCTGGTTGATTTCTCAGGGTGCCTGTTTGTGAAATGAGGGGTCTAGATGCTCTAGATGACATTGAAGATTTCATTCTCACCATTCCTTTTAAACTTCCACAGTCCTAGTGAACCCAAGGTTCTGACAGGAGGATGGTATCAAAGGGAAAAGATAGAGATGGGGACTGGAACTCAGGGGTCCTGAGATGGGACTTTGTCTTTGCTAGTCTTAATATGAAACATCTGATAGATATAGCCCGAGTTGTCTTAGTGACAATAAATGTTAATAAGCAATGATAATAGTTTTCTAGTCATGGCAATTCAATAGTTGCTAGTGACTATGAGTGTCTTTATCCTTTTCAGAAAAGTTTAGTGGTCTTTCTCTCTGGGGCTGTTTCCTATTCCTTTAAATAGGGGCAATTGTTATCCCTTTCCCCTACCTCCTGGCTCTGGGAATAGGACTTGAAGGCACAAGTTAAGAGCCTTTTCATGGGAAAGACCCAATCCAAAACCTACATTCCCCCTCCCTCCCCACCCCCAAACCAGGTTCCTGGGGAAAGCAGGACTACCCCAGGGCCTGGAAGATTAGTACCATGGACAGCAGAGAAGGAGCACTAGGAAGAATAGTTGCTAGGGTTAGGGATGTAATCCCAGCCTTTGAGGGTGGAGGACCAGTGTGTCATTATTATAAATAACTGTTCAAAGAAGGGAAGGATTCTATCCAGTTCTGGCTGTCAACTTTAGCATCTTCAAAATCTTTCCAGATAAGGAGCCTAGCTAGTCAAACTCCCATCATGGGGAACATGTTGCTGATGACTTTCTGTTCTCCCCAATTTCCCCAACAGTTCTTCTTACACAAAGAGGAAAGAGGCCGCCTGAACCCCTTCATTTTACAGATGAGGAGACTAAGGCCTAGGGAGGAAGTTAAGTGACTTTGCCTTGGGTCAGCATCAGAAAGGTAGACTGTGAACACCACAGAGCCTAGGATCCTACAGTCAGTGTTGTCTGTTCGCTGTATTAGCATCTCCTCTCTCTCTCTCTCTCTCTCTCTCTCTCTCTCTCTCTCTCTCCAAACTTCCCCTTCCCTCCATCCCTTTCCTTACACACATCCCATTCTCCAAATTTCGGCTTCCCTTGAAGCCTCACTCCCGTGCTAATTACGACACCTTTGATGCCCCCTCTCCTTCTTCCCCAGGCTTTTTTTTTTTTCTCGAAGGGAAGGGGCGTCTCTCCTCCAAGGATCGCCTGCGGCGTGACTTCAGCCTGAAGGTCGCCCCTGTAAGACCTCGACCTACCGGAGCAGATGAGCCGGGAAGGAAGGTCTGGCCACGCCTCGGGGAGGAGGCACGTGGTGTCTGCCGGAACCCCCCCCTTGGACCTCCAGGGCGCCGGGAGGCTCGCTCAGAGCAGGCCGACTGTACCTTTCCCGGATCAGTGGGGCAGTGACCTGGGCGTCAGGGGGCGTGCAAGACCCCGCAGGTGAATCCGGTCTACGCCCCCTTGTCCTGTTCGAGGTGACTCACCGTGTCGCAGCAGCTGGACCACGGTGACATTGGTGATGATGACGTCTGGTTTCAGCATGGCCTTAGCGTCTCACGGCCTCTCAAATTCTCATGGCCCGCTTCCACCTTGCGTCGCCGCTGCGATGTTACTGAGGCTTCCCGCTGCCCAGCTTCCTGGGCTCTTAGAGGTCTCGCTGTGTCGTCACAGTGCCCTTTCCCTTTGAGCAGCACCCTGACCTCACAGAAGAAGGCACCCACTAGGGCGGGGGAGATCTGAGGCAGAGCCAGCCTCTCGTCTTGTCTCTTCTTCCCCCTAAAAGACCAAATATTACCCGCGGTCTATGCTAAGCACACGCTGGACTCACACAGAAGGAAGGCTGAGCCTCGTCTACACCCAGCAGGAGAATGTGGTGACCGGGAAGAGTCTCCGTCCAGGCACAAAAGCACCTCCTCGCTGTAACCTTGCCCTCTGAGGTGGGCAATGCTGTGCTTAGGTGGAGGCCCGCCCTTCTTCCCAGCCACCTATGATTTGGTGGTGAGTGTCCAGGAAGGGAAGGGAATTTATTAAGCACTACTATATGCCAGGCACTGTGCTAAACACTTGACAAATACTGTCTCCTTTGATCAAGGTTAGAAAATAGATTGGTCATCAAGGATAGGAGAAATGGTAGTAGGGAACCGATTTTCCTAATTGGGTTAATATAACCATAAAAATATTATCCAAGGCATAGTGGAAAGAATACTGGCGCCTAAGTCAGAGGTGTTCAAATCCCATCTGACACTTATTGTTGTTGGACTGTCTCTGGCAAAGTGTAGAGGTTGGACTCTATCATCACCCCTTCAGAAGGTCCCTTCTCACTCTGAATCTTTGAGTATGAACTAGGTTCTGCTTCTGTTTAAGTACCCAATCTATTTTTTTTTCTTTTTGGTGAGGCAATCGGGTTTAAGTGACTTGTCCAGGGTCACACAGCTAGTAAGTGTTAAGTGTCTGAAGCTGGATTTGAACTCAGGTCCTCTTGATTCCAAGGCCAGAGCTCTATTCACTGCACCACCTAGCTGCCCCTTCCAATCCCTTGTAAGAAGAAACCTGTAGAGCTGATGTGTCTCTCCTAGGTAAGGGGTAGGGGAATGAACCTGCCGGAGAAAGGAGGAGGATTGTGTAATTGATAAAATGATCTTCCTGCCCCACCCCTAAATGCTGGTGTCTTTCCATCTGAGATTATCTTTCATTTACTCTTCATATTTATCTTGTTTACACCCAGTTATTTATTTATTTATGTATTTATTTTTGGTGGAGGCAATCAGGGTTAAGTGACTTGCCCAGGGTCACACAGCTAGTAAGTGTCGTGTGTCTGAGATTGGATTTGAACTCATGTCCTTCTGACTTCAAGGCCAGAGCTTTATCCACTGTGTCACCTAGCTGCCCCTACACCCAGTTATTTATATGTTGTCTCCCCAATTAGAACGTGAGCTACTTGGGATTGTTTTTGCCTTTCTTTGACTCTCCATCATTAGTACAGTGCTTGGCATGTAGTAAGCACTTAATAAATGCTTGTTGGCCAACTATTTATTGATTGATTTGTTGATTAAGATAATCTCTGTGTGTGTCTGTGAGTGTATGCTTAGAAATTCTAGAGGTCATTGTTGCAGGGAATGGAATTTAGAATAACATGGTTAGACAGATGAGACAAAGGGAGAAGGATGGGGAAGGAGGTGGAAATATGGAAATGGCTGCCTGATATTCATGCACTCTAACTTCCACAAGGTCTCAATTCGAATGGTGATCTATGAGGTCACATTTGATTGGCTCCTTATCACACTCCCTGGTCAAGTGGTGTAGTCGATGTCTTTTGACTCTCAACATAAATTGTATTTAAGTGAGGCAGTGCTGTAAGAAGTCATCATAGAGCCAGGGTGCATCTCAGCTAACTCAATGCTGATGAGCTCACATTAATTAGTGACAAGGACATGATCCTGGAGAGCTGGGCTGAACACTTCCATAGTGTTTTTGTGAAATGAAAACCACTTCTGTTGCTGAAAGCCACTGACCATTTACTTCAGATTAAAGTCAATCCCTGTCCCCCTCCAGCTGAAGTTCCAACTGAAGAAGAGGTTTTGGATGCCTTTGGGCTCCTCTCATGTGGCAAAGCGCCCGCTGCTGATTCTTTGCCAGCTGACACCTACAAGGTCCATTGCTCCTACAAAAGCTGACTGAAATTTTCTGAGTTATATGGCAAGAGGAGGTGATCCCCCAGAAGTTCAAAGATGCCTTCATTGTCCATCTCCATAAAGGAAAAGGAAATAGGTTGTCTTGTGACAAACACAGGGGTTTCTTTCCCTTAGGCATTGCTGGCAAGATTCTTACCAGAGTCGTCCATAATAGGCTGATCCTTCACCTGGAAGATGGTCATCTATCTGAGATGGCTTCAGAAAGGGCCAAGGAACAGCTGATATGGTGTTTGCTGCCTGACAACTCTAGGAGAAATGTCAGAAGCAGAACAGAGGTCTGTACCCAATGTTTCTCCATCTGACCAAGCCCTTTGTTACTGTCAGTTGTGAGTGCTTGTGGAAAATCATGGCAAAATTTGGTTGTCCAGAGAAGTTCATCAGTATTATACCTCAGTTTCATGATAGTATACTTGCCTGGGTTCTGGATAATGAATGATGCTAGTGTGCTTTCCCGTTCACCAGTGGAGTGAAGCAAAGCTGTGTGCTTGCTCCCATGCTTTTTAGCATGATATTTTCAGCAACATTGTCAGACATCTTCAATGAGCATTAAGGTCAGCTATTGCATTGAAGGTAAATTATTTAACTTGGAAAGGCTACAAGCCAAGACTAAAGTGGAGGAGACCTGGTGCATGATTTTTTTTGTTCTCAGATGACTGTGTACTCAATGTAGCAGAGATGCAATGAAGTATGGATGGATTCTTTGGTGCTTGTGCTAATTTTAGCCTAACAATCAACACCAAGAAATCACAGGTTCTCCACCAGCCAGCACCACATCATCCATACATGGAACCATTGGTTTCAGCAAATGGAAAAATTTTGAATGCTGTGGATAAGTTCACTTACCTTGGCAGTATACTTTCCAGATATGCACACATTGAAAAGAAAGTTGATGCACACATTGCCAGAGCTAGCTCAGTGTTTGGGAGGCTCCATAGGAAAGTGTGGGAGAGAAAAAATATTAGACCGACTACCAAACTGAAGGTCTACAGCGCCTTTATGCTGACCTCATTGTTGTATGCCTGTGAATCCTGGACAGTCTACCAGTACCATGCCAGAAAACTGAATCACTTCAGTTGAATTGTCTTAGAAAGACTCTGAACACCTGGCAAGATAAAGTAACCAGACACTCAGGTCCTTTCTCAAGACAAATTGCCAGGCATTCAAACTCTACTGCAGAGAGTGCAATTCTGATGGGCTGACCACATTCAAATGTCAATTATATGTTTGCCTAAAAGAATATTTTAAAAACACACAAGGCAGGCACCTTAGAAGAAGTGACATAAAGACACACTCAAGGTCTCTCTGAAGAACTATTCATGCACGACCTATGGTAGAACATTTTGAGCTCACATTGGTCTGATCAGCCACAGTTGGACACACTGTACCTTGACCCCCAACATAGTGATGTCAGGGGGCAGCTAGGTGGTGCAGTGGATAGAACACTGGCCCCGAAGTCAGGAGGAACTGAGTTCAAATTCGGCCTCAGACCAAATACTTGATGCTTGCTAGCTGTGTGACCCTGGGCAAGTCACTTAACCCCAATTGCCTAAAAAACAAACAAACAAACAAAAAATGAACAAAAAAAATATTGATGTCATCTTGGTCCTCTATGAGAATGAAGAACAATGACTATCACATCCCTTACAAAGTCTGTTCCAAATCTTCTCTCCCCAAATTCTCAACCCCACTCTCACTGTCTGTCACTCATTTCCCTACTTAACATCTCAAAAACTATTTTACCTGTCCTTCCCTCCTTTTCCTCCATTTCAGGGAGAAAAGGTAGCTTTCTTCCATACCAAGGTTAACACTTTCCTTTGTGCCTTTGATCCCAATTCTCCTTGGACCTCAATCTATCCATAATTCAACTCATTTCAATGACCACGTAAGTGTATGATGTGCCTTGAATATTCTTTAATTGAATACTGTGTACAAATCACTTCTCCACTTCATTCTCTTTCTTTTTCTCATCTTAAATAACCATAGGACCATAAATATAAAGCTGGAAGGGATCTGAAAGGCTGTGGAATCCAACCCCTTCATTTTATAACTAAGGAAACTGAGGCACAGAGAGGTTGGGATTTGCTCAGGGTCTACATGGGTAGTAAGTGGATTTGAATCCAGACTGGGTAGCTCTAAACCCTGCATTCTTTCCAGGACACTGTTACCTTTCACTCTTACCCTCTCTACTGGTTCCCTCCCCTTTGCCTTTGTCTACAAACATACTCCAGTCTTCTCCATCCTAAGAATAGTAAATTCCATCCTCTCCTTTCATTTTGCTACTCTCTGAAGCTATTCTTCTATTTATTTATTTTTAGGACCACGGGATCTAAGAGTTGGCAGGACCTCAGAAACCATCTAGCCTGACCTAGAAAAAAGCCAAGAGCTTCTATGAGATGCGTGACAGGTGGGACTTAGCTTTTGCTTGAAGACCTCTTCTGAGAAGAACCCATTATGCTGCTAAGCAGCACATTCCATGTGGGGAGAGCTGAAATTGTTAGGATTTTTTTTTACACAAAGTCTACTTCCATCTCTTCATCCTAGCTCTACCCTTTGGGGCAAAGTGGATCAAGGCTAATCTCTCTTCCATGAAAATCCCTCAAATATTTTTATGCTGCTTTCCTGTGCCCTCTCTCCCCTCCCCCAACTCAGCCCACATCTTCTCTTCTTTTTTCTTTCTTTCTTTTTATTAATTTATTTAGATTTATCAATAATCACTTCCATATGCTTTTGAGTTTAATTTCTCCCCCTTCCTCCCCACCACCCTCTCCAAGAC
This sequence comes from Vombatus ursinus, assembly GCF_900497805.2. NCBI lineage: Eukaryota > Metazoa > Chordata > Mammalia > Diprotodontia > Vombatidae > Vombatus > Vombatus ursinus. Next base: position 2,160,844 of record NW_020950600.1, on the reverse strand, counting down.
AGTGCACAATCTGATATAGGCTATACATATACATTCCTACTAAACATATTTTCACATTAGTGATGTTGTAAGCAAGAATTAGAATCAATAGGAGGAACCACCAGAAAGAGGAAACAAAACTCAACAGAAGAAAAAAAATTGCAAATAGTATGCTTCAATCTGCATTCAAACTCCATAGTTCTTTCTTTGTATGTGGATAGCATTTTCCATCATGAGGCCTTTGGAGATATCTTAAATCCTTGTATTGCTGGGAAGGGTTAAGTTTATCAATAGTAGTCATCACACAATGTGGCTGTTATTTTGTACAACGTTCTCTTGGTTCTGCTCACTTCACTCAGCATCAGACCATACAAGTCTTTCCAGGTTTTTCTGAAGTCAGCCTGTTCATCATTTCTTATAGCACAATAGTATTCCATTACATTCATATACCACAACTTGTTCAGTCATTCCCCAATTGATGGGCATCCTCTCAATTTCCAATTCTTTGGCACCACAAAAAGAGCTGCTATACATATTTTTGTACATGTAGGTCCTTTTCCCATTTGTATGATCTCTTTGGGATATAGCCCTAGACGTGCTACTGCTGGGTCAAAAGGTATGCACATTTTTCTTTTTAGCAATTGGGGTTAAGTGACTTGCCCAGGGTCATACAGCTAGTAGGTGTCAAGTGTTTGGTCTGAGACTGGATTTGAACTCAGGTCTTCCTGACTTTAGGGCTGGTGCTGTATACATTGTGCCACCTAGCTGCCCCTGGTATGCACATTTTTATAGCCCTTTAAACATAGTTCCAAATTGCTCTCCAAAATGGTTGGATCATTTCACAACTCCACCAACAATGCATTAGTGTTCCAATTTTCCCACATCTTCTCCAACATTTATCATATTCTTGTTTTGTCATCTTGGTCAATCTGACAGGTGTGATGTGGTACATCAGAGTTGTTTTGATTTGTATTTCTCTAATCAATGGTGATTTAGAGCATTTTTTCATATGACTATAGATGGCTTTAATTTCTTCATCTGAGAACTGCCTGTTCATATTCATTGACCATTTATCAATTGGGAAATGACTTGTATTCTTATAAATTTGACTTAATTCTCTATATGTTTTAGAAATGAGGCCTGTATCAGAAAGACTGGTTGTAAAAAGTCTTTCCCAATTTTCTATCTTCCTTCTAATCTTAGTTGCATTGGCTTTGTGCAAAAACTTTTCAATTTAATGAAATCAAAGTGATCCATTTTGCTTTTCGTAATGTTCTCTATCTCCTGTTTGGTCATGAATTCTTCTGTTCTTCATAAATCTGATAGGTAAACTATTCCTTGCTCTCCCAGTTTGTTGACAGTATCAGCCTTTATATCTAAATCATGAACCCATTTTGACTTTATTTTGGTATATGGTATAAGATTTTGGTCTATGCCTAGTTTCTGCCATACTCTTTTCTGCTTTTCCCAGCAGTTGTTTTCAAAGAATGGGTTCTTATCCCAGAAGCTGGGGTCTTTGGGTTTATCAAATAATAGATTATTAGAGTCATTGACTACTGTATCTTGCATACTTAACCTATTCCACTGATCCATCACTCTATTTCTTAGCCAGTACCAAGCAGTTTTGATGATTGCTGCTTTATAATACAATTTAAGATCTGGAATGGCTAGGCCACCTTCCCCTGCATTTCTTTTCACTAGTTCCCTTGATAGTCTGGATCTTTTGTTCTTCCAAATGAATCTTGTTATTATTTTTCTAACTCTATAAAATAATTTTTTGGTAGTTTGATTAGTGTGGTACTGAATAAGTAAATTAGCTTAGGTAGAATTCTCATTTTTATTATATTAGCTTGACCTACCCATGAACAACCCCACATCTTCTCTTCTTCAAGGTAAACATTGACACCTTCTTCAGCTGGTTCTGGTATAGCCTGATTTCTCTAGGCTGGGGGTTCTTAACTCTTTTTGCATCATTGACTCTTTGGAAGTCTGGTGAAGCCTATGGACCCCTACTTGGAATAATGTTGAAATTCATAAAACCAATTACATTGAATTACAAAGGAAGCAAATTACATTGAAATATAGCTACCAAAATATTTTTTAAAGTTCATAGATGGGGCAGCTAGGTGGTGCAGTGGATAGAGCACTAGATCCAGATTCAGGAGGACCTGGGTTCAAATGTGACCTCAGACACTTGACACTTATTAGCTGTGTGACCCTGGGCAAGTCACTTAATCTGATTGCTTTGCCCCCCCCCCAAAAAAAGTTCACAGACACTATGTTAAGAACTCCTTCACCATTTATCAACCTCCCAAATTATATCACCACCACCAAATACTAAAGTAATACGCATACTACTAGAGCTTAACATAGTATCTGGCACATAGTAGGTGCTTAATAAATGCTTGTTGAATTGTACACAGTGACTGCAATATTTTAACTATAATCAAGTGTGAAAAGCTTCGCTGCTCTGACCTACAATAATTCCAAAGGACTGATGATGAAAAATGCTATCTACCTCCAGAGAGAAAACTTGTGACCCTGAGTGCAAAATGATGCAGATTTTTTTCACTTTATTTTGTCTTTTTTTTTTTTTGCAATGGCTAATGTGGAAATACATTTTGCAGGATATAATATGTATAATGGGCATCATATTTCTTGCCTTGTAATGAGTAAGGGAGGGAGTAGAAGGAGGGAGGGAACTTGGAACTCAAAATAAAGATAAAATAAATGCTTGTTGATTGACTTTTGACTTATCTATTAATTAGACAAATGCTTCCCTCCTTCTGAGGCATTTAATACCACTCATATACTTAGTTCAGGTCATATCTGAACTTTGTGCCTGTGTTTTTGCTTGTGCTATGTTCATTTACACCCAATTGTTCATTGTTTTGTAAATCAGGTTTATTTGTGAGGTGCAAAGACAGAACCATGTCTTTTTGAGGGAGTTGAGGGGAGAGGTACCCTTTTCTGTTTCTTTCCTGGCAGCAAATATAGCACTTACACTCAGTGGACAGCTAACATGTTTGGACAAACTACTTCGAAACTTTAGAAAGATTGTCCCCATTGCCATACCACCTACTCACTCCTCGGCTCTCTGTATTCTGGCTTCCCCACCACTCTCTTGACATTGCAACGTCATTAGGGATCTCTTCATTCCCAAGTCCAGCCAACCTCACATTCTCCTTCATCTTTCTGCAGTACTCAGCATAATCAGTCACCTTCCTCTGAGAGCATTTCTCTTCTCTTGACTTCTGTGACATTGCTGTTTCCTGGTTCTTCCACCTGTCTTACTGACCCTTCTTGGGCTCCCTCACTCACTCATCTTTCTTCCCTTCCCCTAAATGTGAGTGACCCCAAGGCTCTCACCTAAGACCCCTTCCCTTCTCTCTCAACAGTTCCTCCCTTGGTGACCTCATGTACTTCCATGGCTTCAAGTATCATTTCTATACAGATGATTGCCAAATTTCTATCTCTAGCTTCAATATCTCCCCTGAACCCCAATCCTACCCCAATTTCTGACAGCCTACTGGAAATTTCCACCTGAATATTCTGTTAAATCTTCATACTCATCATGTCTAAGGTTGAGCTCATCATTCTTTTCCCCACTCCATGACCTGTCTTCCATTTTTCATGATTATGCTGACTGAACCATCATCTTCCCCAATTAATCAGGCAGGCTCAAAGCAACAAAATTGTCTCTGGAACTTTCCTTTCTCTCACCCTTCATCCAACAAGTTGCCAAGTTCTATTGTTTGGACTCCTGTGATATCACTCACATCTATTCCCCTCCACTCACAATGCCACTGACTTACTGTAGATCTTTCATCTTCTCTCTTACCTGGACTATTGTAGTAGTCTCCTAACTGGTGCCCCTACTTACAGCTTCCACCTTTTCCAATTTATCCTTCACTAACTGCCAGTTTAACTCAACATTTACTAAATACCCATGTCCCAGGCAACTGTCTTAGGTACTAGTGATATAAAGATGAAAAAACAAAATAGCCCTTACCTGTTCTTAAGGGATTTACAGACAAATGGTGTTTAGAGCAGACACAAAAATATCTATGGGCAACTAACCACTTACCCTCCCTGGTCCTCAGTTTCCTCAACCATAAAATGAGGGGGTTGGAATAGATGGCCTCTGGGATTCTTTCTAGCTGTACATTTAAGATCCTATAATTTAGATCATTCAAAGTATAATAAAAGGTAGAATTACAAGGACAAAGGAATGCTCTAGGAAAATTGGAAAACACTTTCATGTGGGTTAATCATCAGGGAAGCATTTGTGGAGGAAGTGGCCTCTGAGCTAGGTCTTAAAGAGTCACTCGCTAGAGATGAGAAGGGGGGAGGGAGCATTCCGGAAATGAAGAGCAGCTTTACTAGATAAATGAATAAAGGTGGGAGATGGGAGAATGATTTTGGGAAACAGTTAATCCGGTTTGGCTGAAGCACGGAAGATGTGAATGAACATGCATATTTTAAATTCTTATTATGTACAAAGCACAATGCTAAGCACTGGAGTTGTGACTAGGAAAGGGAGACAGTTCTAATAGGGAGACAACAGAGATGGGAGGATTCAGGTGGTAAGCACTGATGGTTTTGATGGCAGGTACTTCAGTTTGGTAGGACTATAGAGGGGGAGGTAAGGCAGATCTAAAAAAATTCATCTTCTTTAATGCCACTTTGATTGATAAAACCATATACCTTTCTGATTCTGACAATATCAAGGACTCTGGTATTGAGAACTTTCTCCCCTGGGTCTTCAGGAGCTGGGTACTATAGCACCAGCAGATAATAATAATAACAGTGAACATTTACATAGCATTTACTATGTGCAAGGCTCTGTGCTAAGTGCTTTATAATTATTATCTTATTTAATCCTCAAAAAAAAAAAACCTCTGGGATGTAGGTGCTATTATTATCCCCACTTTACAGATGAGGAAACTAAGGCAAACAGAGGTTGTGACTTGCCCAGGGTCTCACAGCTAGTAAGTATCTGAGGCTAGATTTGAACTCAGGTCTTCCTGACTCCAGAGCCAGTGCTCCATTCACTGCACCACCTAGCTACCTCTGAAGGGGAGGAAGATGAAGTTGCCAGGCTGAATCTTCACTGGAGTTGCTCTCTTTTATGGTGGAGGTTGGAGGCCTGGGGGATGCTGCTACTTATGGAACTCTTGAGTTCAGGGTTTGAGGGTGTTTCTATAGGTAGGGGTAGGTAAGTAGAATGAAATAAATCTGGAAAAGTCAATTGCACCTAGACTGTCGGGGGAAAGAGGAAGGGAGGTTAATTAACTGCCAAGGCTAAAAGGCTTTTGTTTTATTCTCTAATAACTATCTTCCTAATCACTAATGCTTGGGATATGTACAGTGGTAGCCAGAGCCTAGAAACCTGACCTCCAGTCTCCCAGTGAAACGTAAACTACCTTGAGTAAACATAAACAGCAAAAGAGGCTCTAACTATCCATAGCAAAACTTGTAGGGGACCCTGGGCCATCCCTGGCAGTACACCTTTTTTGTTCTATTTCTATATCATACTTGAGTTGGCCTGGGGTCGGTATGGGAATCCATGATGTTACTTTGTCCTGCTGCCACCCTGGACAACCAGCCTCTTATGAGTAAACTCCCCCAATTAAACTAATTAACCCTAATAAAACCTATTAATAACCAAGCTGGCATGGGTTCCTCTTTCTTTAGTATCTCTGTATCCTCTCCATGCCACCCTATAATTGGTATAATTAGGGCAGAACAGATCTTCCCCCTTACATTTGTCATAGTCAGCAAGAGGGTCTCTCCTTTCCAAACCTTGAGTCCTTACAGGATGTACCCCTGCATCTTCACTTGCTGAAATCTTTCTCTTCCTTCAAGACTCTGTTGAGATTCATCTCCTCTATGAAACTTTTTTTTGCCCCTCCATATGTATGTATGTATGTGTGTATATATATGTATATACTTACACACACATTTTTTTTTCAATCAGCAAAAATCCTCCTTACCCTCTTCCCCCTGAAGATAAAAGAAAAAAACAAAACCTTTGTTACAAGCAAGTGTAGTCAATCAAAACAAACTTCCACACTGGCCATTCTGCTCTCTGAGTCCTTTATCTCTCTGTGGGGCAGCATGTTTCATCATTTGTGCTCTGATCATTATGCTGATAAGAGCTCCTAATGCTTTTAAAGTTGTTTGTCTTTACATATTGTTGTTATTGTATAAATCGTTCTCCTGGTTCTGTTCATTTCATTCTACATCAGTTAATACAAATCATCCCTGGTTTTTCTGAGAAACCCTCTCCTTCATCATTTCTTACAGAACAATAGTATTCCATCAGATGCGTATACCATAACTTGTTCATCCATTCTCCAATGTAAGGGCACCCCTCAGATTCCCATTTTTTTGCCATGTTGAAAAGAGCTTTAAATATTTTTTACATCCTTAGTTAGAATTTGTTTTGATTAGTCCCTCCCTTCATCTATCCTCCCTCTAGATCCCTCTCTCCTCTTCTTCCCTCCTATTTCCCCAAAGAATGAAATGTATTTCTGTGCCCAACTCTGTGTGCATGTTCATTCTTCCTCTCCTTAACCAATTCAGCTGAGATGGAGGTTCAAATGTCAGCCACTCAATTAATCAATAAACATTTGCCAAGCACTGTACTAAGCACCTGGGATACAAAAAGAGGTAAAAGACAGTCTTTATCCTAAAGGACCTTGCAATCTAATGGAGGAGACAACATGCAAACAAATATATACAAAGCAAGCTCAATACAGGATGGAGAGGAAATAATTAACTGAGGGAAGGCATTGGAATTAAGAAGGATCGGGGAAGGCTTCCTGTAGAAGGTAGGGTTTTAGCTGGGACTTAAAGGGAGCCAGAGAAGTCAGTAGGTGGAGTGGAGGAGTGAGAGTATTCTAGGCCAGGGGGACAGCCTGGGAAAATGCCCAGAGCCAAGAGATAAATAAACAAACAATCTTGTTCTTGGAACAGTCAGAAGATCAGTGTCACTTGATCAAAGAATGTGTGCTGGGGTGTAAGATGCAAGAAGACTGGAAAGGTGGGAGAGGGATGGAAAGGTAGGAGGGGGTTGACTTTGAATATTCAACAGAGCATTTTGCATTTGATCCTAGAGGCAATAAGGAGCCACTGAAGATTATTGAATGAGGGGGTGACATAGTCAGACCTGAGCTTTAGGAAAATCACTTTGGTGGCTGAATGGAAGATGGATTGGAGTGGGAAGAGAGACTCAAGGCAGGCAGACACACCTGCACCAGATCAAGGTGTGGGCAGTGTCAGAGGAGAGAAGGGGGTAGATATGTTGTTGCAAAGATAAAATTGACAGACCCTGGCAACAGATTGAATGTTGGGGGGAGGTGAGAGAGAGTGGAGAGTTCAGGATGACTCCTGGGTTGTGAGCCTGAGGGATTGGGAGAATGGTACTACCCTCTACAGCAATAGGGAAGGGGTGTGTGTGTGAGAGAGAGGGGGGTGTTTAGGGGGAAAAATTAAGAGTTCTGCTTAGGACAGATTGTTTAAGATGTCTATTGGACATCTATTTTGAGATGTCTGAAAGGTAATTGGAGATATGAGAGTAGAGGTTAGCAAAGAGTTTTGGGCAGGACAGGTAGAATCAAGAATCATCAGCATAGAGATAGTAATTGAATCCATGGGAGTTGATGAGGTCACCAAGTGAAGTAGTGTGGAGGGAGAAGAGAAGAGGGCCCAGGACAGAACCCTGAGGGACACCCATGGTCAGAAGGCACGATTTTGAGGAGGATCCTGCAAAGGAGACAGAAGGAAGGGTCAGAGAGGGAGGAGGAGAACCAGGAGAAAGAGCAAACCTTTGAAACCTAGAGAGGAGAGGGTATCAAGGGGCAGAGAGAGTGATTAGCACTGTCAAAGACTACAGAGAGGTCAGGGAGAATGAGGATGGAGAAAAGGCCATCGGATTTGGCAACTAAGAGATCATTAGTAGCTTTGTAGAGAGCAGCTTTGGTGGAATGATAGGGTTGGAAGCCAAATTATAAGAGGTTGAAAAGAGAGTGAGAGGAAAGTGGAAACACTGCTATAGATGGCCTTTTTAAGGAGTTCAGTTACAAGGGCAGAAGAGATAGAGGATGATAGTTAGCATGAGTGGAAAGACCAAGTGAGAGTTTTTTTCAGGATGGTGGAGAGAAGGAGCCAGTAGAGAGGGAGAGAATAACAAGTTGACAGAGGGGGAAGTCTGCTGGAGGAGATGGGATGGAATAGGATTGCCTGAGCAGGTAGAAGAGTTGGCCTTGGTAAGGAGTAAGGCCACTTCATCACATGAGACAGGGGGGAAGGAGGAGAGAATGGCTGAAGGAACCTGAGTAATAGGAGATGAAAAGGGAGCTGACACAAATGAACTCATTTTTTTTCCTGTAAAATATGAGACAAGGTTCTCAGAGAGTGGGCAAGAGGGAGCCATAGGAGATTTGAGGAAGGATGAAAAGTTTTGGAAGAACTGGTGGAGAGTGGGAGAGTGAGTTGATAAGGGAGGTATAATAGGATTGCCTGGCAGCAGTGAAGGCCCAGGTGAGGTTGTGTGACATAAATTTGTAGTGGACTGAGTCAGAACAGTTGTGTGATTTTCTCCATCTTCACACAGCAACACATGTGTCAGGGCAAAGGTGATGAATGGTGGGGAGAAATCCAAGGCTGAAGCTTGGCTGGGAATAATTGAGGATGTGATAACAGGGTGAGGGATTCAAGAGAGGAGGACAGTGTAGTGTTGAATTGGTTCACAAAGGTGTCCAGATAGGGAAGAGAAAAGAGAGTGAAGGGGAGATGGCCTGGGAGAGAATTAAGGGGGTCAAAGGATTGGAGGAGGAGTGGAGGAAGAGTAGGTTTGGCAAGGGAAAGCAGAGAAAGAGGTAAAAAGTTGGTAGATTATGGTCAGATAAGTAGATTTCAGAATTCTTGAATAGAGAGGTAGTATGCTTGTGGGTGATGGCAAGATCAAAGGTATGGCCATCTTTGTGGGTAGCTGATGTAGGGTGGAGGAGTAGCTAATGGGAGAGGAGTAGGTTGAGGAACTGAGTAGTTAGGGTGTTTGAGGGAGAGTCAATATTATACTGAAGTCCTCTAGTATGATGGCAAGAGTTAGGGAAGAGAAAAGAATTGTAAGCAAGTATTGAACTCATTGAGGAAGAAAGGGAAATGACTGGGGGTGTGTAGACAACAGGTACCAGGATTTTGATTGGATGATAGATATGAAGAGCATGAACCTCAAAGGAAGAGAGGTTCCTGAGTGATGGAGGAAGGAGGAGGCAATAGGGAGCAAGGAGAGTACTCCAACTCTCCTTCCCTGAATGGTGAGCATAGGAGAATGAGTGAAATTACACATCCTTTCCTTGTGTGTATAGATATCTACATGTGCACCCTGATTACGTGCGATAATTTTTCCTAACCTTCCTTTCCCTCCCCGTATCTCTCTTTCCCTCTCTTTTCATTCTTCTCTTAAAAAAAGAAAACAGATGGTAGAGTTGTAAACTGATTGAACCATTCTGGAGAATTTGGAACTATGTCCAATGGGCAATCAAACTGCATACCTTTTGATTCAGCAATACCATCACTAGGTCTGTATCCCAAAGAAGTCATAAAAAAAGGAAAAGGACCCACATATGCAAAACATATTTATAGCAGGTCTTTTTGTGGTGGCCAAGAATTGGAAATTGAGGGGATGCCCATCAATTGGAGAATGGCTGAACAAGTTGTGGGCATATGATTATGATGGAATACTATCATGCTATAAAAAATGATGAGCAAATTTCAGGAAAATCTGGAAAGACTTACATGAACTGAAGCTGAACTGAAGTGAGGCAAAACAAGGAGAACATTGTACATGGTACCAATGACATTGTATGATGATCAACTATGATTGACTTAGCTCTTCTCAGCAATACAATGATCCTAAGACAATTCCAAAAGGTTCATGATGGAAAATGCTATCCACATCCAGAGAAAGAACTGATGGGGTCCGAATGCAGATCAAGCATACTGTTTTCACTTTTTTTGCCTTTTTTTGTTGTTTTGCATTTTTTTCTTCTTGTTCTATTTCTTCTTTCACAACATGACTAATGTGGAAATATGTTTTACGTGATTGCACATATATAACCTATATCAGATTGCTTGCTGTCTTGGGGAGGGGGAAGGGAAGGAAGGGAGGGAGGGAGGGAGGGAGGGAGAAAAATTTGGAACTCAAAATCTTTCAAAAAATGAGTGGTGAAAATTGTATTTACATGTAATTGGAAAAATAGAATACTATTAAATTTTAAAAAAAGAAGACAAAGCAGAACATATGAAGACATAATAAGATAGAATAGAACCACTCCCAGGTCTCTATGACCCCTGCTGATGACAGGGATCAGAAAGAACACAAGTATCACCTACCTATATTTTAGCGTCAGCAATTTATACTGTCTAGTCCTTGGTCATTGTTCATTCATGTTTACCATTTTACGTTTCTGTTTATTCCTGTGTTTGAACTTCAAAGTTTCTCTTCAGGTCTGGTCTTTTCATTGGGAATGCTTGGAAGTCCCTGATTTCATTGAAGATCCACTTTTCACCTGTACCATTATACTCAGTCTTGCTGGGTAAGTGATTCTGTAAGCCCACATCCTTTGCCTTCTGGGATATCTTATTCCAAGTTCTCGTATCTTTCAGGGTGTTGGTTGGTAATTGAGTGTGATCCTAACTGTGGCTCCTCAGTACTTGGGTTCTTTCTTTCTACCTGCTTGCAGGATTTTTCTTTGACCTGGAAGCTCTGAAGTTCCTAGGAGTTTTCATTTTGGGGTTTCTTTCCAGAGGTGGCTGGCAAATGCTTTCTATTTCTAGTTTGCCCTTTGGTTCTAAGAGATCTAAGCTGTTTTCTTTTAAGATTTTTTGAAATAGGATGTCTAGATTTTGAGGTATTTTTGTCCTAGCATTCAGATAGTCCAGTGATGATTAGCTTTTTTTTCCTTGATCTGTTTTCCAGGTCAGTTGCTTTTGCTATGAGATACCTTACTTCTTATATTTTTTCAGCTTTTTGACTTTGTTTCAATTTTCTTGTTATCTCATTGGGTCATTGGCTTCTATTTGGTTCCTTCTAATGTTTAGGCAAGCTTGGACAGATTTTATACCTTTTGTGCCAAGCTGTTAATTCACTTTCTAATTCTTTCTTCCATGTTCATCTTTGTTTTTCATTTTTTCCCCTCACGTGTTCTCATTTCTTCTCTTCGTGAGTTGGCAAGGAATGAGAATCTGAGTGGATATCTATAGAAAACCATTTTTACCTCTTTAAAACAAGTTCTTGCTTCTTTTCTTCCAGGAATTCTAGTTGGGTTTGTGGCAAACTGTGATTTTCAATTACGTATTCCTTGTCATTCTCTCCTTCTTCTTCTTCTTCTTCTTCTTTTTTTTGAGGCAATGGGGTGAAGTGACTTGGCCAGGGTCACACAGCTAGTGTCAAGTGTCTGAGGCCAGATTTGAACTCAGGTCTTCTTGAATCCAGCGCCAGTGCTCTCTCCACTGCACCATCTAGCTGCCCCATCATTCTCTTCTGCATTTGTGACTTGACCATTCCCTGCTGCCATGATAGTGAATTATGGTGAGATTCTTGTTTATTTGATTGTTTGCCCATTCCTCCAGCCTATTTCCTGACTTTGGACCTGATGTTAGGGCTGGGCTTTGGGCCCTTTTAGAAGGAGGGTCTGGGCTGGTTCTATCACTGCTTTCTTAGGGAATTGAGTTTTATGTTATTCTGGGGTCTTATAGACAGGCTGGGAACCTCTAGGCTTTTAGTGCTCCCAAACGGTCTGATCCAGGGCAAAGTCTGACTACCAAGTCTGAGCTCTACAAGTGGGTTTGGGTCTGCACAGCAGGAGATGCTGTTGGACTCTGCTCCTATTGGCCAGCTGGAAAACTCTTGGTTTAGAGTGACAGATTTGTAGGTCCTACTGTGGTCTGGGATTCTTGCCCTGGCTACTTCTCTGAAGGCTGGGGTAGGTGCTGGAGCTGAGGCCCTCCTCAGCTCCTGATGTGTAAGCCATTTCATTGCTGCTAGTGGTTGCCTCTGAACGTCCTCCCTCTCTCAGAACATAGCCCAGGGCCTCCCTACCCAGGAATGTGATGCCCTCTCTTCTCCACTTTGCCCCTCCAGTCCCCTTCTCACTCAGCCTGGATCTAGGACCTGGAACTGGGTAGTGAATGATAAAGCTCCCAGTTGGTACCTATCCCCACTGAGGTCCCTGGTATGTGTCTGGAGGTGCCCCAGTGTAAGTCTGGGACCTCCTCTTGCCTTGGTGCAATTTTCTCCCAGGGAAATAGTGCTCCACAAAGGACATGCTCCTAACTGCTTCTCCCTCCCTCCTTATCCATAGTCCTCCTTGTCTGTCTTCCAAAGCTGACCTGGGCTGGACAAATGATTCATTATGACTTTCTAAAAAAAATTTCAGGACAGCTAGGTGGCACAGTGGATAGAGCACCGGCCCTGAAATCAGGAGGACCTGAGTTCAAGTCCAGCCTCAGACCAAACACTCGACACTTACTAGCTGTGTGACCCTGGACAAGTCACTTAACCCCCATTGCCCAACCAAAAACCAAAAACAAGCCAAAAACAGATATGGAAACTGAGGTTCAAGAACCTATAGAAAGTTCACCCAGGAAATAAGCAGAGGAGTGGGGATTCACACCTAGGTCTTCTGCTCACTGGGAGCATTAATTCTCCATCCTCATATTTCCTCAGGCTCTTTGCCTGGGTCCCTCATTTACTTCATCTCATCCGTTCTTGAGTCCTTGAGTTAGACTTGTTTGGGGACGTATCTTCCTTCCTCCCGGTAGAAATCTAAGCTTCTTGAGGGCAGAAGCTGTTGTTTCTCTTTCTTGAATTGCCCCATCTCCCCAGCCCACTCTTTCAAACACATGATAAATATGTGTTTAGTTGAATGGAAGAACAGAGATACATAGAGGCAGGAGAGAGAGAGAGAAAGAACAAGAAGAGAGACGGAGACAGAGAGACAGGGACAAAGGGAATGGTGATAGAGTCAGAGGGATAGGAAGATAGGGAGAGGTTGTGGAAAGGTGAGGGGAAATGGGAGGGGTCAGTGAGAGACAGATGGGGTGCTGGAGGGCCAAGGGAACACCTCTGTCTCTATTTCTAAGAAGTCCCTGAGAAATTGATTTCCCCTCTCCCCTCTTCCCCATATCCTTCTTAGTCTTGGTGGTCTCTTTAGCTAGAGGCCACGACAGGCAGCATAGGCAGCCCCCACCCGCTTTCAGCCGTCACCGAGGAACAGAAAAGCCACACTTGGAGCTCCCTCTTCCCATGAGATTGTCTCTAGGTCCCGCAGTGATGAAATTAGGAAAGTATCTCCTTGGGAAAACTGACATAAGTGAAAAGAATGCATCACCAAATGCAGAAAGTGGGAGTGACAGACTGCTTAGGTTGTAGGAGGAGAGTGGGGGTCCCTTGGGAAGGACTGGGGTGCAGGCTGCTTGAGCACTGGGAGGGGAGAGGACTGTGCTGCTCTTGTTTGGATATAACATACAAACACGTGAACAGTAAACACACCTGCCCACCCCCACACACATAGCTGCCCCACCTCCACTCGCTCACACCCTGTACCTCCCTCACCCCCTGACTCACACCCCTGGCCTCCCTACCAAACATGAAATCCCCCCTTCTTTGTCTCCAGTTCTGAGTCTTACCCTTCATTCCTGAAACGCAATAGTCTTGCTTTTAATATCTGCCACTCAGTCTTCAGCTGAGATGCCTGGTTGGGGCAGAAAACCAAGACTAATGAATCTCTGTGCTCATGCACAAAGCTTGCTGTCTTAGCCTCTTCCACCTGCCTGAACTCACCCTAACCACCCCCTCACTCCCTGTCTCACTCAGTGTCCCCAGTTCGTGTTGTGTTCTAGGACCTCAGCATCCTCTCGTTTCCCAGATTTCTTACCTACCTCTCCAGTTAATCTAATTCCTTCTTGAGATGACAACACCTGAATTTTTGGGAAGGATCTAGGGAAGGCCCTGAGGTGAGGAGAGCAGGAAGTTTGGGCTCACTGGCCCCCAGCCCAGCTCTGCCTCTGCCATCTTCCTTCTATCCCAGGTTTCTAGCCCCTCCCCACGGGCACCCCAACCGGATTTTCAGGAGACACTGCGTCTGCTCTCAGGTTGATCAAAATCAGCTCTCCTGCCCTTGCCCTAGGGTTGGGAGGCAGGATGCCTGGGTTCTGGCCAGGGAATGGTGAACCCCCTCTCTCAAGCCTCCCCAGTAGACCCTGCATTAGACCCTGCATCTGGGAACCTAGATGCTCTACCCTCCATCTCACTTTCCACTGCTTTGGGAAGACTGAGGCTGGCATTGATCTCAGCTTTCTCCTGAATGTTCCCCTGTATCACTTAAGGCTCCTCCCAGTCTCTGAAGACCCCACTGCTTCTCCACTAATGGTTGCATCTCTTCAGATGCACTTGGGAATTGACTAGTTTGGTTCTGATAGGGAAGTAGGGGCTGGGGGTTGGGGGTGTCTGGAATATCTAGGATCTGGTGGGTCAGAATACTGGGAGGAGAACAAGATGCCTAGGTCCTGGGAGGAGAACAGGATGGCTTTGTCATGGGCAGGTAATGGGAAGGGTGGGGGTTAACAGGCCAAGAATTTGGGTCCTAGGGAGGAGACCTAAGGGACTCCTAGAGGGAGTGAGGTGCCTGAATTCTAGGAGGGGAGGGGGACTGAAAGTGGGCAGAAGAATCAGGAACCGACAGGAGTGACAGGATGCCTGGGTTGTGGGAGGGAATGAGAAGAGGTGGAGGTTGGAAGGTCAGACATTTGGGTCCGGGGGTGGAGGGACCCTTGCTGGGTCAGAATCTTGGATGCCTGGGACCTCTTGCATTGTGACTCACCCCTCCCCCTCCTCCTTCCCATTGCTCAACCCGAAATCTCCCTGGGAAACACCACCCTTCAATGGAGACCAGCAACTGTCTCATGGGGGAGCTGAGTCATGGGGGAGTGGAGTAGGGAGGGGAGGCGGGAGGATAAATAGCAGCCTAGCCTCATTAGCTCCTCTCTACAATCCCCAGCACCCTACCAACATGCATCCTGCCACCTTAGTCTACACTTGCTCCTTCTTGCTGCTGGTAGGGGCTTTGCCTGGCTGGACAGCTGAAATTGACCCCTTTGGGAAGGTCATTGAGGGCATCAACCATGGGCTAAGCAATGCTGAAAGGGAGGTGGGCAAGGCCCTGGATGGCATCAATCATGGGATCACTCAAGCTGGCAGAGAAGTAGAGAAAGTTTTCAACGGCCTTAGCAGCATTGGAAAAGAGGCTAGCAGGGAGGTAGACAAAGGCGTTCAAGGGATCAACCACAGTCTGGACCAACTGGCCCATGGAGCTGGCCATGCTGCTGGGCAGGCAGGGAAGGAAACAGAGAAAGTGATCCAAGGCGCCAACCATGGGCTCACCAACACCGGGAAGGAAGTGGACAAGGGCATCCACGATGTGAATCATGCTGTCGGGCAGGCCGGGAAGGAGGTAGAGAAGTTTGGCCAAGGGGTCAACCA
>NW_020950600.1:2135640-2145302 GCF_900497805.2 Vombatus ursinus | reverse complement strand
GGGAAAGAAGTGGACAAGTTTAACCAAGGGGTCAACCATGCTGCTGGGCAGGCAGAGAAGGAGATAGAGAAGGTAAACCAAGGGGTCCACCATGCTGCTGGGCAAGCTGGGAAAGAACTGGAGAAGGTCAAGGAGGATGTCCACCAAGGGGTCAACCAAGCCGGCAAGGAGGCCAACCAGCTGCTGAATGTAGGTGAACAAGGCGGGGGTGGGAATTGGGGTTCTGGGGCAGCTGAGGGAAGGAGAGGTTAAACATTGAACAGGTTGGGAGAATTGGCATGGCTGCTTCCTCTGGTGAAAGGTAGAAAGGCTAGGGGATTACCCTTCTACCACCTCCCTTCCCCTCCCCTCCCCACAGCCTCCCATAGACTGTACAACCAAGTGGATTCCCATTGTCCTCTCTCCAGCTCATTTACTTCAACAACCATTTATTGAATGCCAACTATACACAAAGTACTGGTGATAGATAGAAAGGTTTTAAAAATGATATAATACCTGCCCTCAAGGAGCTTACATTCTACCAATAAGAATACAAGGTAGAGTGTGATGGGATCAAAGGAGAAATTGAGACAGTGCTATTAGAAGCCTAGCTGGGAGAGAGCTGAAGGAAATCAGGCAGCCCCAGTCCTGAAGATTATCCTGCATCGGTCACTTTCCCTGTTCCCCCTTCCCCAGCTCTCAGCCTGGTGACAGAAGCTGGGCTAGATGTTGGGGTAAGGAGGTAGGGGGAGCTGTGGCCCTGCCTTCAGGGAGCTGCTGATCTAGTTGAGAAGTTAGCAAGGTCTAATGGGCGAGCCAGAAAACACAAGTGAGACATCACACAACTACAGAAACGGATTCTGTTAAGTGTCCCGGGGAACCGAGAGTGGAGGAAAGACCAGATCTGGAAGAAGTCAGTCAGAGAGGGCTTCCTAGGGAAAGGGAGGGAGAATGGTGGCTGGTGCTGAGGGGAAAGCAGAAATGCTTAAAAGGCTTAGTTTGGGGGACAAGGGATAGAAGAATCTGGCATGTCAGAGGAACAGCTGGGGAAAGGCTGGGGCACAGGATGCCTGCATCCTCCCCATTCTCTAGTAGGTGACAGTCACTGGGATTAACAAGGTGGTGACAGCATCTTGGGGTGAGGACCTGGCTTCGGCCAGCAGGCAGGAGGCCAGGAGTGGAGGTGTGGATAGGGCAGGGCTCTGGGTGAGAGACAGCAATGATGCAGAATTTAGGATTAAGAAACTGAGGGACAGGGCTGGGATTAGGAAAGATTTGGAATTGGGTTGCAAGGTTTCGCAGCAGCAGGATCAGCGAGTGGAGGCACCCAGAGTATCTGGAATAGGAATGGGGAGAAGGATAAGGCTAGAGTTAGAGATGGAGCTAGTCTTGGGGTCGGGATATTTATAGCTGAATTGGGTTTGATACCAACTCTGGGGTCCTGGTATCTGACCACTGTCTTCTTTCTGCCTTTTACCTGGAACACATTTTTAAATTTGGAAGAACATCAGATAGCAGGAGGGAGAGCTGGGGGCTTCTCTTCTTAGCTCTGAGAGAAGCCCTTCCCCACCCTGTCCAGTAATACCAGCCTGACTCGATACAACTGGACCATGGGGGAAAGTCTTCCTGCTCTGTCTGCTCCAGCTTCCCCTGAATGGAGAGGGGTGTTCTAGGAAAGGTTTGGGGCCCCTAGGAGGTGAAGGGATCCTAATGTGGTCTGTCTTTTACTCTCAGGGAGCTCATCACGGAGGAGCTGGCGGCAGCGGGGTAGGAGTCACACCCTTGAACTCTGGGGTAAGCTCTTTCTCACAAATGCTTGGAGTCTGGAAGGAGGGAAGGGAAAGGGAGGCAAGAGGAGGGCAAACGGCCCTGAGTCCTAGGCTAGGAGGTCAGGCAGCAGAGGATGAAGGAAGAGGAAAGCTGGGGGCTAACTCTTGCTGTCTTCAACTTCTAGGCCTCGGTCAACACACTCTTCATCAACTTACCAGCTCTGTGGAAAGTAAGTACCGTCACTATCCCTGACTCTTGAGTTTCTTAGGAATCTCCTTGGGGCAGAGGGTCTCCCTGTCTCCCCACCTTCCCCTCCTACACCGAGGAATAGAGCCTATTCTCATCTCTCCGTTTTCAGTTTTGGGTTATCACTATGGACCTTTCCATTACCTCCCAGTCTCCTAAGATCACCATAAGAGCTGGGAAACAAAACTACTTGGGGTGCCCCCACCCATCATTGAGACATAGAGGGACCAGTTGGGACCGACCAGGTCATCTGCCAGTGCATTTTCCCTACTTTCCTGGAGTCTAAGAACCTCTTTCCTTCACCTTTAGACCTAGTATCAGGGTCCCTTTGGCATCCAGAGAGTATTTCTATTAATTCATCAATTATTAAGCTCCTACTGTGTGCCAGCTACCATGCCAGACACAGGGTATAGAAATAGAAAAGTTAGGCAATCCTTGCCCCCACAGAGCTTACATTCTGTTAGACTTTTCTCTGTCATCTTTGATTCACATCCCTCACCTCATCACATCCTTGCTAATTGGGGGCTAAGCATTGGGGGCTCTGCTCTTTCCTAGCTGGAGGTGAGTCCCCATCTTATTCCCGGCATAAAGTTCTCTGTTCTGTCCCTCTCTCCTTCACTCTGCTCCCAAAGCAATACTTTGGCTCTTTGCAATTGAGCAAAGGGTCCCCCTCCTCTATCTGCTGCCTGAGATGAGGGTAGGGAGAGGACAGGCCATGCAAGGCAAAGGTGACTAACAGATCCTTCCCTCTCCATCAGCCTGTCCCTTGCCCCTCAACTGCTCAGCTCCTAAGGACAGAACTAGGAGAAATGGCTCTCAGTCTTTGTAACCCCAACCCCTAGAAGAATGTTTTGTCAGGAAGACCCAAGTTCAAATTTGATCTCAGACACTCACTAGATGTATGACTCCGGCCAAATCACTTAACCTCAGTTTCCTCATCTGTAAAATGAGGATAATAATAGCATCTATCTCCTGGGGCTGTTGTGAGGATCACATGAGATAATAATTATACAGCACTTACTTAGCACAGTGCCTAGCACATAATAAGCACTATATAAATATCAGCTATTGTTTTTATTCTCATTATTGTTAATATTTTTTTGGTGAGGCAATTGGGGTTAAGTGACTTGCCCAGGGTCACACAGCTAGTGAGTGTTATGTGTCTGAGGCCACATTTGAACTCAGATCCTCCTGAATCTAGGGCTGGTGCTCTATTCACTGCGCCACCTAGCTGCCCCTCATTATTATTATTCACAAGAGCACAATGATCTATTCCATCCTGGTGAGTTAAGGCTTCTGACCTCAACATCCGACAGTTCCCTCTCTGCCCATTTCTTGTCTGCCTCATCTTCCAATTTCTCGTCACCCCCACCTCATGCTCCCGAGCCTCCATTGGCCATGCCAGACCAGGAAGGGGAGGTCTGTCTCTACCCCTGGCTCCATTCCCCTGGTGTTTCTCCCTCTCAGTCTCTCCAGGTCTGTCTCTTTCTCCTCTTACTACTACTCTCTCCTTTTTTCTTCACAGAGCATCGTCAACATGGGCCTGTGAACTGATTGATGGGCTTTGTCCGGCTGTGCCGAACAGGTTCTGTGGATCGGTCTTCCAAGTGCTTGTGGAGAACTTGGGGGGGGGCGTGCTGTGTGGGCGGGGAACCACTTCCAGGACACAAGGAGTGGGGACATTGTTAATAAACATGATAAACTGGTACTCACTCCCCCTTTGTATCTTTTAACAGTTTTCTTTTTTTTTAATTATGAACTTAAATGCAAGCATTTCCACATACCAGGGTATGTGAACCCGTATGGGTTGAAAAGCTTGTCAAAGGGGTATAGGGAATATCTGCTAAATAACTGTATTATCTTATTTAAATATTCCCAGAATAGTAGTGATTAGTGAAAAAAATTTACATTTAATGACTTTATGATACTAAAAATGTTATGGATTCAATAAAGTTTCTTTATGAAAATTAACTCATTTTGTTTCTTATGCACAACTGCTTGGAAAACGTTAGAATTTATTTCCTTTCACATTTCATATTTTAGGAAGGTTTTACTGAAAGCTACAGGGTTGTAGAGACTGAAAAAAACTGGTTTGTCATATACATAGGAAACCAAGAATCTCGGTTATGCATAGCTTGGCTTTTTAAAGTATGTTGTTCAGCTGCTTCAGTCATGTCTGACTCTTCAAAACCCCAGCTGGGGCTTTCTTAGCAAAGATACTGTTGCCATTTCTCTTCTCCAGGTCATTTGACAGATGAGGAAACTGAGGCAAACAGGGTTAAATGACTTGCCTCGGGTCACACAGAATTTGTTGTTGAGTCATTTCAGTTGTGTCTGACTCTCCATGACCCCATTTGGGATTTTATTGGCAGAGATACTGGAGTGGTTTGCATTCCTTCTCCAGCTCATTTTATTGATGAGGAAACTGAGGCAGATAAAGTTAAGGAACTTGCCCAGGGTCACACAGCTAGTAAGTATCTGAGGCCAGATTTGAACTCATGAAATCAGTCTTCCTGATTCTAGGTTCAGTGCTCTATCCACTGCAGCGCCACCTAGCTGCCTCATTTTGAAGTATCTATTACGGTTAACATGATAATACCAATATTGCCTTGCTTCTGGGTCTCCTACTCAACTTCTTTCTGTTTTCTTCTGAGTGTTTTAAAAATGTTCCCTTGACGTTGCTTTCTTAGCTTTTTAAGTTTTGTGTTACTGTCCTTCTTGTCCGAAATGAAAACCCTTCCTTCTGATAAATAGGTACAAAAAAAAAAAACCATTATGCTCACCGGGCCATGTCTCAAAAGGTATGTCTCATTCCACATCTACAATCTCTGGTGGCAGTGAAAGAACCTGGGCTCAGGAGTCAGAGGACCTGAGTTCAAATGTGGCCTCTTAAACACCTTAGGCAAGTCATTTTCAAAAATCAAAGTGTTAGACTGGATGCCCTCTGAGGTCCAAAATCCCGATGACTTCTCTGGAAAAAGGAAAAGAATCTGGTTTGTTGTTGGCCTTTCAGAGTTGTTGTTTATGGCATCAGCTACACCTTCCAAGTTTTTCAAAGCTGTTTTCCTTTACAAAATATTGTAGTCATTATATAAGCTGCTCTCTCCTGGTTGTATTCACTTCAGTCTGTGAAAAGAACGCAGGACCTGGAGCCAGAGATTTGAGAGCTGGGCAAATCAACTCTTGGAGCCTCAGTTTCCTCATCTGCAAAAGTGTGATACATCACAGGATTATTGTGAGGCTCAAATGAGTTAACCTATGTAAAGCACTTGGCAAATCTTGAAGTACTACATAAATGCTGGCTGTGATCAATTAAAACAAGTCTTCCCAGGCTTCTCTGAATAACTGTTCTCTGAACATCCCCTTTCTGCGGATGGATGGAGCAAGAGCCCTCACTCCTGGAAGGGGTCAGAGTTTGGGCCAGGGGCTTTTTTGAGGTGCCCCCATCTTTCCTTCTTTCTTTCCTTCCTTTTGTGCTTTCTTTTGTCCTTCCTTCCTTCCTTCCTTCCTTCCTTCCTTCCTTCCTTCCTTCCTTCCTTCCTTCCTTCCTTTCTTTCTTTCTTTCTTTCTTTCTTCCTTCCTTTCTTTCTTTCTTTCTTTCTTTCTTTCTTTCTTTCTTTCTTTCTTTCTTTCTTTCTTTCTTTCTTTCTTTCTTTCTTTCTTTCTTTCTCTCTCTCTCTCTCTCTCTCTCTTTCTCTTTCTTTCTTTCTTTCTTTCTCTTTCTTTGTTTCTTTCTTTCTTCACCACCCAAATGAGTGAATTGGCTATCTGACACATTGTCACAGTGGAAAGCAGTTTGGATTTGGATGCAGAGGACTTGGGTTTGAGTCTTGGTTCTGTTATTTAGTTGACCTAGGCGCGCTTGAGCAGCTCAGATGGGGTTTTCTGTTTCCTACTCTCTAACATGAAGGGCTTAACCAAGACAATAACTAAGGTCTCTTCTATTTCCAATGTGCCAATTCTGTGAATCTGGGTGGGATTCCCAGCCCTGACCCCATGAACCCCCTGCTGTCCAGTATTATGAGAGATGAGACACTCAATTCTCCAATAATAGTAATCATATTGAAGTCCCTTTTTTTCAGCCAAAGACAAAGTTTATTAGAACGTACGTCATATTGGTCAGACTCTTGAGGAGTCTGAACATTAGGGAGCTTTTGGCTAGATTGTAAGAATCTGAGCCTTGAAGTCTCTTTGAGTGCAGAAGACAATCAGATGATGAAAGAACCTGGGCTGTGAGGTCAGAGGACCAGGGTTCAAATTCTGGGGGAGGTTAGTAGAGATACAAGGTTTAGCTGAGACATCACCTCTGCCTCCATGGAGCTCACAGTCTAAGGAGATCAGGCACCTCTATTGTGTATTATCAGGGAAGTCAACAAGCATTTATTAAGCACCTACTATTTGTCAGGTGGGTTATTAGTGCTGGATCATCAGGACTGGCATCAGAGAGACCCATCTTCCTGATTTCAGATCTGATCTCAGACATTTACTAGCTGTGTGACTCTAGGTAGGTCACTTAATCTTCTTTGCCTCAGTTTCCTCATCTGAAAAATGACCTGGAGAAGGAAATGGCAAACCACTCTAGTAACTTTGCCAAGAAAACCCCAAATTGGGTCATAAAGAGTCAACCAGACCGGAACAACAATAACAATTAGCCAGGGACTGTGCTGAGTGCTAAGGATACAAAGAAAGGCAAAAGACAGCCGCTGCTTTCAAGAAACTCACATTCTAATGGGAGAGACAGTATTCAAATAACAAGGCACAAACAAGAGATATGTAGGATAAGTGTTGATTTATGTTGCTCACATTTGTCTTCTCTCAATTCACATGGCCACCTCCCTGGTTCAGGCTCTCATTTCCTCTCCTTTGGACTGTTGCAATAGATTCCTAACTGGTTTCTCTTCTTTCCATTCCATCCTTCATTTTTATTGAGTCATTTAAGTTGTGTCCAACTCTTCATGACCCCATTTACGGTTTTCTTGGCAAAGATATTGGGAGTGGTTTGCCATTTCCTTCTCCAGATCATTTTTCAGATGAGAAAACTGAGGCAAACAGGATGAAGTGACTTGCCCAGAGTCACATAACTTGTAAGTATCTGAGGCAGGATTTGAACTCAGAAAGATGAGTCTTCCTGACTCCAGGCCAGGTACTCTATTCGCTATGGCACCACCTAGTTGCCAAAATGGCCTTTTTTTTTTTTTTTCAATTTCTCCAGCATACCAGAGCCCATACCTGGAATGTGTTCCATCCTCACCTCTGGCTCTCAGAATCCCAAGCTTCCTTCAAAGCTTGGGTCAAATACCATCTCCTGCATGAGGTTTTCACCTGGTTCCCTGCCCTCGGCCAGCTGCTGGTCTCCTCCTCCCAAATGCCTTGCATTAATTTGTATGAACTTCTTTGTTGCTTCTCCCTATTAAATGGAAGCTCTTCAGGGCAGGTAGCGATTCACTGCTGTCTCTGTACCCTTAGCACCTCATACGGTGACAGGCACACAACAGGACTTTATAAATTCTTCTTAAAAAAAAAAAGAAATCCTTCTTATTGACCATCATTTGGCTGACTTCCCTCCTCCCATGCAATCCTTTACATCCTGTGAAGTTTGGATTCAGTCAAACGGACCTAGAGGGCCACATGTGGCCTTGAGGCCGAAGTTTTACCACCCTTGCTCTACATCTTGCCTGCGTTGGATGGGTGTAGGTCATGGGTTACGCTGTAATAAGCCTTGTCTCTGGAGTCAGAGAACTGTGGGTTTAAATCCAGTTATTCATGCATACTAGATCCAGACCCTTAAGGGACTTTAGTGATCATCTGCTTCCACTCCCTCATTTTACATAGAAGGAAAATGAGGCAGAGAGAGGCAGAGGGACTTGTCCAAGGTCAGGCAGGGTCAGGCTTTGACCCAAGGTCTTCAGAACTTAAATTCAGTGTTCATACAAGGGGAAGTGTCTCAGAATTAAACAAATAAATAGGACGTTATTGGCACACAACAGTAAGCATCCACCCCGCCCTTGAGGAATCTGCATTGAAACTGAAGGATGCTGGGATAGCAGGGAGGAAGGGACAGGATTCCCTCCACTAAATAGTCATCTAAATAGATTCAAGAGAGCCACACAGAAAGCAGTCAGGCCCAGAGACTGCAGGCACTTTTCAGCTTCCTGCCATCACCTTCTAAAGGAATCAAGATTCAAAGCTGGCAGGGGCCTTACAGAGTTGACTCTGGAGGCAGATAATCTGGGTTCAAATCCCACCTCTTAAATTTATTACCTGTGCAGCACACTCTAGCTCCATGGGCCTCAGTTTACTCTTCTGTAAAATGAGGGAGTTGGAAAGTGAAATGTACTGTGTACAAAGTAACAGCAATATTGTAAGGTGATTAACTGTGAATAACTTAGCTCTTCTCAGCAATACAATGATCCAAGACGATTCTGAAGGACTTAGGATGAAAAATGCCATCCATCCCCAGAGAAAGAACTGATGGTGTCTGAATACAGATTAAACTTTTTTTATTTTTCTTGAGTTTTTTTTTGTTTTGTTTATGTTTTCTTTCACTACATGACTATTATGGAAATGTTTTGTATGACTACACACATATAACCTATATTGAATTGCTTGCCTTCTCAATGAGGGGAGGGCGGAGAGGGGGAGAGAGGAAAGGAGAAAATTTAGAACTCAAAGTTTTAAAAATGAATGTTAAAAATTGTTTTTACATGTAACTGGGGAAAATAAAATACTAAATAAATAAAAGAAAAAATGAGGGGGTTGGAATAATGTCCTCTAAATCTATGATCCTACATAGTCCAGTCCAACTCCATCATTTTACAAATGAGGAAACTGAGACTCAGAAAGGTGGCTTGCTCAAGATCACACAGAGCTGTTATTCAAACCTAAGTTTTCTAACTCTAAATCCATAACTTTTTCCCTTGCATTGGGGGACAGCTGGTAAATATTTAACAACCGACTCTCTTTCCCCTCCAAAAAAATCTGTGCATGGCATACTTTTCAGGTTGATCTGCATTATTGAAATTTCCATCACTTTATTAAGTCTAGACAATCAGCAAAACAGTAAATCAAACACTGATTTGTAGTATTTGTCCATTTCTGAGGTGTAAAAGCTCACAGGGAAAATTTAACAATTGGCTGTGATTGAGTTAGAACTTGTTCCAGCATACCCAGGCCTTGTACTTAGAAGGGGGTCAGCACTTCAGCCCCCTTGGAAATGGGAAGCTAGCTGGCTGTGTTACCCATTCTATCCCTTTTTTGTTGTTCTTCAGTCCTTTCAGTCTTATCTGACTCTTTGTGACCCCATTTGGGGTTTTCTTGGTGAAGATACTGGAGTGATTTGCCATTTCCTTCTCCAGCTCATTTAATAGATGAGGAAACTAAGGCAAAGAGGGTTAAATGACTTGCCCAGGGTCACACAGTTAGTAAGTGTCTGAGGCTGGATTTGAACTCATGAAGATGAGTCTTCCTGACTCCAAGCCCAGCACTCTCTCCACTGCGCCACCTACCTGCTTACCCCTGTTTTGCAATTTTTTTCTATACTAGAGCAATATCCAGAGTCTTCAACCACTGACCCCACCCCCTCATAGTACCCTCTCATAATCAATATGATAGAGATAGAAAACCCATCTTAGGGAAAAACTGAAACCTGAGGTGTATCTGTAGAGGGT
>NW_020950600.1:2114931-2135630 GCF_900497805.2 Vombatus ursinus | reverse complement strand
TGTGTGTGTGTGTGTGTGTGTGTGTGTGTGTGTGTGTGTGTGTGTGTTTGTATCTCACATGTTATTGAGATACATAGGAATAGCAAGATGGTCTCTGAGAGGTCCAGGGAATCAGAGGTCTGTAGTGAGTGCTCGTTCTGACGTGAGTGAGCTCTGACGTAGAGTTAGGGTCTCCTCTCTCCACCAGGGATCTTGCCTGTTGGGGAAGATGCGTATGTTCAGAGGAGCAGAGATTCTCTCATCCCTCAGGGTGTTAAATTTACCTGCTCCCTACCCCAATGCTGGCCTCCCCACACTTTTACTCACCACTTCTGATTGTAAACCAAGAATGATGCAACACTGCATCTAATTAGCTTGCCTGGTCTTAGAAGACCTACCCACAGCATAGTCTCCAAGACATAAAGCAGAGTTTAAGGAAGGCAGACCCTTGTTCCAGAGATACTGAAATGTTTCTAGCAGCACTTTTTTGGTGGATGTACTGAAAATGGGGACAAATAAACTGTGGCATACGAATATAGTGGAATATTATGGTGCCGTAAGAAATGAAGAGTGGGAAAAATGCAGGGACTCTTGGAAAGACTTGTATGAACTGATGCAAAACAAGGTAAGCAGAACAAGGAGGGCAATTTACATACACAAAGACCAAAACAGTTTAAAGGAAAACCACCCTGGGAGACCTCAGAACTCATCAACACAATGACCTCCTTCCATGACATCAGGGCACTTGAGGGTAAAGGCTGACTCCCACCTATCGGCAAAGAGGTGGTGGAATATGTGTGAAATGAAGCAAAGTTTTCTTTCTTTTAAAATTTTTTCTTAAAAAATCATTTTATTAGTATTTTTTGTTTTCAAATCACCTTCGTTTTAGCATGTTCCTTCTTTCCCTCCCCAGTGAAGTGTCGTTTAAAACAAAGACTAACAAAATAAAGAAAAGAAAAAGCATTTCCACAAAATCCATCAACCCCTTCTTCATGCCTGACAGTATATGCACTGTTCCACACCCATAGCTCCCCACCTCTACTAGAGGGGAGGAAGGGAATGCACATATTTTCTGATGTAGTTAATATGTTGTTTTGCTTTGCTTGATTATATTTATTTGTTATGAGAGAGACTTCTGTGTAATCAAAATTACAAAATCTATTTTATCTTTTGTGATCGCCTCCATCCCTTGTTTGGTTAAGAACTGAAGAGTTCATGTTGCTGTTGTCCCTTAGTTGTTTCAATCTTGCCCAACTCTTCACGACCCATTTGGGGTTTTCCTGGCAAAGACACTAGAGTGGTTTGCATTTCCTTTCTCTAGGTCATTTTACAGATGAGAAAACTGAGGCAAACAGGGTGAAGTGATTTGCCCAGGGTCACACAGCTAATAAGTGTCTGGGGCTGGATTTGAACTCATGAAGAGGAGTCTGGTACTCTATCTGCTTCATCACCTAGCTGCCCACGTTTTGTGATATGATCTTAATATTCAGATCTAGTGTCCCTATGAGTTTATTGTGGGATATGGTGTAATGTGTTGGTCTAAACCTAATTTTTGCCAAGCTGCTTTCCTATTTCTTCTTCAGTTCTTGTCAAATAGGAAGTTTTTCTCCAGGTTATTTAAGTTCCTGTGTTTATTTAGCACTGGGTTATTGAGTCCAATTGCTTCTGATGATCCCTTATCTAGATGCTCTACCTTTCCAATTTTCAAACAATGCCAAATAGCTTGGATGATTAATGCTTTGTAGTATAATTTGAGGTCTGAAAATGTTATTCTAAGGGAGGGTTCTGTAAGGATAGGAAGTGGAAGAAGGCATTGGGAAGTGAAGGCAATGCGAAGAAAAAGAAGAAAAGAGCATAAAAAGGCACGTTAAAAAGACAGTTCCTATGTGTCTATGATGGGACGCCCCTAGACGGAAAAAGAAAACAGGCCTCCATCTCGATATATGGTGCAGCAGCATCAACATAGTCAGAAACAGAACCAGGGAAAGAAAAAAAGATACTGAGAGAAGAGATATCTCCTAGCATGGTGATTTTTCTCTGTCTCAGTCTGTTTATTTCAGTGTTGCTGCAATGTAAATATAGACTGATGCTTAGGTCCAGGGAGAGAAGGAGAGGAAAACTATCAGAGGGAAGGAACTCTGCCCTTAAGTCCTGAGGGGACCAAAGAGTCAGACGGAGGGCACTGCTCTGACCTCATCCATTGGGTGATCCTCTTAGCTCCCTAACAGGCTCTGTCTCCCTCCACTGCTCTGCCCCTGGGGGAGATTGGGAGATGGATGGGGGGTTATTTTGAGCTGACCCACCCCTCATGGGGCAGTAATGAGTTCACACCCATGCCCCCTCTATGAATGGGTAAACAAGATACTTAGGTCCATTTCCTTCTTCCCTCCTTTCCTCCCACTCCATCCCCAGGGTAGCTGCCCCACCTACTCACTCCTTTATTCCCTGCCCTACTCCCTTAGCCAAGAGCAGCCCAAATGCCATCACAATGACGCCTTATTCTCAGGGCTATGGCCTTCCCGGACACCAGAATTCCCCAAACAGGTAATATTCAGAGGACAATGAAAACAATTTGAGATGCTCTCTTCATAGGCTGGGATAGCAGGAGTGGGAGAAGAGGTTATCTTTGAGAATCTGACCCAGATCCAGAGAAGGAAGCGATAAGGAAATACTGGAGAGACAACCAATTAATCAACCAACCAACCAATCAATCAACAAACATTTATTAAGACACTGTGATCTACATGTAGAAAAATATTTATAGCAGCTCTTTTTGTGGTGGCAAAGAATTGGAAATTGAGGGGATGCCCATCAATTGGGGAATGGCTGAACAAGTTGTGGTATATGAATGTAATGGAATACTATTGTGCTATATGAAATGATGAGCATGGGGCAGTTAGGTGGTGCAGTGGGTAGAGCTCCAACCTTGGAGTCAAGAGGACCTGAGTTCAAATCCAACCTTAGACACTTGACACTTACTAGCTGTGTGACCCTGGGCAAGTCACTTAACTCTGATTGCTTTACCAAAAAAGCAAAAAAAAAAAAAAAACAACAAGAAAAAGAAAAAAGAAATGATGAGTAGGTGGATTTCAGAAAAACATGGACTTATATGAACCGATGCTGAGTAAAGTGAGCAGAATCAGGAGAACACTGTACACAGTAACACCAACACAGTGCAATGACCAACACTGATAGACTTAGCTCTTCTCAGCAATACAATGACCTCAGACAACTCCAAAAGACTCATGATGGAAAATACTATCCACATCCCGAGAAAGAACTATGGAGTCTGAATGCAGATCGAAGCAGACTATTTTCTCTTTTTTTTTCTTTCTCGTGGTTTTCTCCTTTGTTTCTGATTTTTGTTTCACAGAATGACTAATGTGGAAATACGTTTAATATGATCATACATGTATAACCTACATCAGATTGCATGCCATGTTGGGGACGGGGGGAGAGAAGAAAGGGAGAAAATTTGGAACTCAAAATCTCACAAAAATGAATATTGAAAACTATCTTTCCATGTAATTAGAAAAAATAAAATACTACTAAGAAAAAAAAAGACACTGTGCTAGGCACTGGGGTTAGGGACTAGAATATGATTTCCTTGGTCTAGGGAATGCCTAGGTGAAGAAACAGCCCTTACCAAAACAGCTTGACCTCTACATTTTGTAACCTCAGGTGGCTACCCTGGGTGCTGAAAGGCTCTGACTTCCCCAGGATCACACAGTCAAGATGAGAGAAGGAAGACTCGAATCCAGGTCTTCCTGGCTTTGAGGATGGCATTTTATATACCCATTAGAATGTAAGCTCCTTGAAGGCAAGCAGGGACTGGCTTCCTTTCTGCTTGTTTTTGGATTTCCAGTACTTAGCCCAGTGCCTGGTATAGAGCAAGTGTCTAATCAATGCCTGTGGGCTGACCAAGTCTACCAGGTGGTACTAGAGATGAAAAAACAAACAGTCCTGCCCTTTGGCTTACATTCGATGAAGGGGCATGACACATACATACACGTATGCAAACATAAAGTACCTGCAAAGTAAATGCCGAAGAATCTGGAGGGGGCACGAGTACCAAGTTGGGGTGGATGGGAGAAATCTCCTTTTTTTTCTTTTTTGTTGAGGCAATTGGGGTTAAGTGACTTGCCCAGGGTCACACAGCTAGTAAGTGTCTTGTGTCTGAGACTGGATTTGAACTCAAGTCCTCCTGACTCCAAGGCCAGAGCTCTATCCACTGCACCATCTAGCTGCCCCAAACCTCCTCCTTCTAGAGGTGGCCCTTGAGAGAGGGAGGAATTCTAAAGGTGGGAGGTGGGAAGGGAGATGAAATGCTGTGTGTGAGAAACAGCAACTTAGGGTTCTCTATCATCAAGGCCTCCACTTCCTTTCTGACTCTCTACAGTCCGGCTGCTGGCCTCACCATTCCCCTGAAACGTGTCCCTCCAGAGTGACCAATGATCCCTTAGTTGTTAAGTCCGATGGCCTTTTCTCTTCGACTTCTCTGCAGCCTTGGACACTGTGGGTCACCCTGACCGCTTTGCTACTCTCTTCCCTCTAATTTTTCGTGAAATTCGCTCTCTCTGGGTTTTCCCCTACCTATCTGACTGCTCCTTCTCTGCCTTTGCTGCTGGATCTTTGCCTGGGTCATGCCCACTACTCGTGCCACCTACTCATGATTTCTTATAGCACAATAATATTCCATTACATTCACATACCACAACTTGTTCAGCCACTCCCCAATTGATGGGCATCCCCTCAATTTCCAGTTCTTGGCCACCACAAAAGGGAGGGGTGTCCCACATAGCGCTCTCTCCCCAACCCTCTTCTCTTCTCCCTCCATACTATTTCACTTAATGATCTCATCAGCTCCCAGGGATTTAGTTACCATCTCAATGCTGATGATTCTCAGACCTACTTATGCAGCCCTAACCTCTCTCCCGAACTCCATGCTCACATCTCTAACTGCCTATTAGACACCTCAAACTGAATATACCACAGGCACCTTCAATTCAACATATTGAAAACAATTCATTATCTTTCCTCCCCTCTGAATTTCCCCATTACTACGAAGGCCACCACCATCCTCCCAGTCCCCCAGCCTCACAACCTAGGCGTCATCCTCACCTTCTCACTTTCTCTCTCCCCCAATATCCAATCTGCTGCTAATTTTGCCTTCATAGCATCTCTTGCATGCAACCCCTGCTTTCTTCTGATACTGCCAACACTCTGGTGCAGGCCCTTATCACCTCATGCCTGGGCTATTGCAACAGCCTGGCTGGTTTCCCTGACTCAAGTATCTCCCTGTGATAGTTCATCTTCCAATTAGTTGTCAAATTAATCTTTTTAAAGTACAGGTCTGATCTTGTCACCTCCTTATTCAATAAACTCCAGCGGCTCCTTATCATGTCTGGGATTAAATATAGAAAATTCTGTTTGGCATTCAAAGCCCTTCACAACCTGGCCCTACCTATCTAGTCTTCTCACACTTTATTTCCTTCCCTTTCCTCTGCAATCCTCCATCTCCAGACTCTGAATATTTGCCTTTGCTGTGCCCCCTGCCTGGAATACTCTCACTCCTCATCTCCACCTCCTGCCTTCCTGGGCTTCTTTTAAGTCCCAGCTAAAATTCCACCTTCTACAAGAAGCCTTTCCTGATCCCCTTTAAGGCTAGTCCCTTCTCTTGCTTGATTATCTCCAATTAAACCTGTATATGGCTTGTTTATACATAGTCGTTTGCACCGTGTCTCCTCATTAGACCGAGGTCTTTGAGAGCAGAGATTTTCTTTTGTCTTTCTTTGAATTCCCAGAGCTTAGCACCATGCCAGACACATAGTAGGCACTTTATAGATGGTTGTTGGCTGACTTAGAGTTTGTGAAGAGGTATGATGTGTAATAAGCCTGGAAAGATAGTCTGGAGTCCGGTTGGGAAGGTCTTTAAATGCCAAACAGAAGGATTTGTATGTGATCCTAGGGGCAATAGGGAGCCACAGCAGGCTTTGGAGCTAGACAGGGATGTGGATAGAGCCGTGCTTTAGGGATGTCACTTTGGCAGCAGCAGGGAAGAGGAGCCTGAGTGAGGAGCAGAGATTCAAGGCAGACAAAGATACAAAGTGAAACCACAAGGGGGAAAAAAAGCGCTCCCCAAAAGGCAGGGGCTGAGAAAGAGACGCAGAGACAGAGACAGAGAATACCCTGAGATCTTGTTCCACTCACGTGCCTTTGCTGCCTCGTGGCCAACCTTCCCATTCAACCTGAACCAGCTCACTCAGCTGTTATTCTCCGGCGCTGCTCCTCTGATGGGCTGCACCCTGGGCGTTACTGTCTCATGAGGTATTCCCCTACACACCTTCGATTAAGACCAATGGTTTCTCTCCTCAGGTGCCCTTCTCCCCACCCGGTGCTCTAAATTCCTTTGGTTAGGAAACTGGGATATTATTTGCACTCTGTCCCTCCCTGCCTGCTCTCCTAGCTCCCTCTGATTGCAACACAGACACTCAATTACAGCTTATTACCTTGTCATCGGTTTGGCCGTGAATCACTGGGGGAGGAGGGCTCTGGGGGCCCACCCCACTTTGTCACCTCCCTCTGCCTGTCAATGTATAAGGAGCAGCGGCTGGAGGAGGATTCTGGGGAGTCGGGGGAACCAGGGAAAGAAGAGAGGGCCGCAGACACAGAGGGAACAAAGGCTCAGGGGAGGTTAAGAAAGAGTGCAGTAGAAACAGAGACAGAGAGGAAGGAGAAGAGAGGAGAAACGACAAGGAGAAAGGAAAGTGAGAGACAGGAAGAATAAAACCTGAAAGAAAGAAAAGGACAGGAGGCAGAGATGAAGCTGGAGGGATTCCTGCTCAGTCTTATATTGTCCCTGTCTTTCAGGGGCAGCTGGGGAGCTCCCCTGAGTGCTGAAGAGCCTAGGGGCTTGGCTGCTGGGGGAGAGATCGGTGAAGGGTTAGGGGAGGGTGTCAAACATGCGGTTGGAGAGGGTGTCAAACACGGGTTGGAGGAGGCCATTGACCACGGAATTAGGGAAGCTGCTGGCCCTGGGGTTGGGCATTCAATTGGTCATGGGGTGCAGGATGTAGGTAACGCCATCAGTCACGCTGGGAGCTCTTTGGGCAAGGACATCAGTAACGCCGGTGAGGCCCTCAGTCATGGAACTGGTGGTGTTCATCGTCCGTTGCTGGGGATCCCTCATGGGGCCAGCCATACTAATGTGAGTGGAAGGGAAGAGTGAAAGAACAGAAGGGAGGAATGGTCAGGAGGAAGATGGGTTGTGGGTGCCAGGAAAACTAGAGCAGGGGTGGGGTTCGGATGTCCCCAAGCCCCCATGGCCTGTCATGTTCTCCATCGGCTTCCCTTCTGTCTCTCCTTTATGCGACTTCTTTCTCGGTGGCTTTCTCTCTGTCTCCTTCTCCCAGGCGCACCTCCTGATCTCCCTCCCCAGTCAGTAAAGGACACCAGCTCCAAGGATACTCTCTTTGCAGGTGCATGGTGGCGGGCCTTCATCTGGAGGGCACGGGGCCTCTGGAACCAGCAGCTCCCATACTGGTCATGGGCTCTTGGGAGGTCACGGAAGCCCAAGCAGCGGTGGAACTGGCTCTCATGGAGCTTCACAGGGCCAAGGACATCATGGAGGCCCGGGAAGCCATGCTGGGAGCCATACTCAAGGAAGTCAGGGTGGCTCAGCTGGCCAGGGGACCGGTTCTCAGGTAAGAGACACCGGCCCATTCTCATGGATCAATCCCCAGTAACTAGCAGCCTTCTCATCAGCTCAACCCCCTCCCTCCACTCCCAGTATTGCTGCCCTAACCCGGACTCCTCTTCTCCACACATGACTTGAATCTCCCTCTTATTGTAGGGAAGTAATTCAGGCAACGGGAAGCTGGTAGAAAGGAGCAGTGGCCAGGAAACAGGGGTAAGAATGAAATGCAGGGAGGAGGCTGGTGGGAAGAGGGAAGGTGTAGCCTGGAGAAGGCAGCAGTGAGTGAGCAAAGAAAAGCCGGGTGAAAAAAGGATTAGGGGAAGTGGGGCAAGCAATGAGGGGAAGAAACGAGAGTAAGAGGCAATCTGGATGAGGAGGGGGCAGGAAGGAGCTGGTTGTTTGGGGGGAGAGGGAAGGGAGGAAGAGACAGGGATGACGTCCGATCTAGAGGACTAGGCTGGATTGAAAGGGATTCAGGTTCTGACTTGGAGGTATCTGAACAGCCTAACTCCTCAATCTACTTTTCCCCTTAGTGCACCAACCCCTCACCTTCTGGGTCAAGTGGTGGAAGCGCCCCTGGGGTAAGAAGATATGGGAAAGCCAAAATCCGTTGTGGGTGTGGGGAAGTCTATCCCTCATCCATTCCAGGCATCCACACAGGAGAGGAGAGGGAGGGGGAGGGGTAGAGGATGAACAAAGGCAGTCATCTTGATTTCTCTGACTGTGTGTCACTTCCTTTCCCTTAGGGAGGCAGCAGCTCAACCCCAGGGTCCGCTAGCAGCGTCAGCACAACTACAGGCCTTTATGCAAACCCTCCAAAGGTGAGCCTTATGTCACAAGCAGGAGGCTGCCAAATCTTCCCTTGATTTCAGTCCCCTCAGCAAACACCTCTGTTATGTGCAAAGAGCTGGGACTTCCGCCTTTGGCCAGCATCTAGTGTCTTGGGGTGTGGTGGCGATGAAGGGTTGTCATGTGGCATGAATGCCAGCAAGGGCAGATGGAGCCCCCGGTGCCAGAAGGACAGAGGTGATAGACTGGGGACTTTGAGAAGGGAAGACTTCCAGGGAGTGAGGAGTTTTAAAGGACAACAGCAGGAGGGGGGAGGAAGGGGGGGACTGGCCTATGAATCATATGATCGTGGATGCAGAGAACTGGGAGAGACCTTAGGGGTCATCTGGTCCAACTCCTTCATTTTGCAGATGAGGAAACTGAGGCCTACACGGGGAAATGACTTGTCCAAAGTCACACAGGTTCAAGAGGCAGAGTCAGCCTTTGAACCCAGGTTCTCTACTTTGAAGCTCCCTTCCCACTCCATCCTAGGCTCAGAGGCAGCAGAAGTCAGGCAGCCAGTCAACAAGCATTTGTTAGGGCCGCATCTATGTGACAGGCATTTGTGCTGCTAAGTGTTGGGGATGCAAAAAAAAAAAAGCGGCATGCACAGTCCCTGACCTCAAGGAGCTTACAATCTAATGGGGGAGCCCACGAGAACACAACAAGAAATATTCAGGCCAAAATGGGGGTAGCCTTAGAGGGAAAGCTCTAGGATTAGGGAGGGGTAGGAAAGGATTTTTGCAGAAGGTGGGATTGAGACTTGAGGGAAGCCAGGAGGCAGAGGTAAGAAGGGAGGGATTCCTTGAGAGGAAGGCACTGGCAGCTGCAGAAGGTGGGACCATTAAGGAGGAGAGCAAATATGGCTGGATCACAGTCCCATGATAGGCTCGTGAGAGAGGGAAAGGGAGACAGGTAGACTTCAATATGGCTGGAGACTATATGTTCTGGTGCTGGCTGAATGATTCTAACTGGGTTAATTTGCTTCTGCATTCACTTTTGTTCCCCTCCCCTCCCACCCCAATAACCCTATTCCAAATCTCTGCCCAGGAAACAAGCCCAGAAGCAACCACTAGTGTAAACAGAAACAACCAGGTGAGCACTCCGAAGAGCTCCCCAACTTACTGAGCTCTAGGAAGGGGGGGCGGGAAGAACAGAGGCTGTTCCCTTGCCCTCCCCCCACTTGTGTGGGATCTTAGCCTCCCAACCAAGATCTAACCTAAACTTAAAAGAGTAGCTTGCTATCTAAGTCTCTTCCCCAATAAGAGGTACAGAAGGGAGGCCATGCTTTTGCTATCCAAATGTATTTGTATTCCTTATGCAACCCACCATTTGAGGAGGTAGGGAAGGGATTGTTGGGGACAGGGGGAGAGAAAAGCAACTGGAGATGAAATTAGTTGCTACCCTACAACTGTAGCCTGGGTAGATTGACTCTCATACTTCTAAGTCCATTTATGTCAATCTCAGAATTTTCCCATCTTTCAGGGATCTACATCATCATCTTCTGGCAATGGTGGAAATAGTGGTGGTAGAAGCACTGAAGGGGTGAGTGTATGTGTGTGGGGGGTAGTTGTGTGTGTGTGTTGCAGGGGAAGGGCAGTTCACTATGCAAGCATAGTGGGAAGGCGGGAGCTGGGTCAAGGATTGAGGGCTTGGAACTAGATTAGGGTTTAAGGATGGGACTCAAGTCCGGATTTGGGATTTGGATGGTTGTGTTTAGTTCCTGTGACTTTATGATCTGGGTTTATAGTGTCAAGGTCTGCCACTAAAGCTTTATCCTCTTTTTTCCTCCCAGTGTGAGAATACAGGCAGTGGAAATCAGGTGAGCTTCATCGACTCCCATCATCCTTCTTACACATGACATACTCTTAGGATTCAATAACTTTAATCCCCCATCTCCTTACCACTTACCCCAATCTTATCTTTCATCTCAACCCAACCCCAGCTACAGGGTCTACCCTCTGGGTCCTAACTCTGATCTTTTTATTAGCATTTATAATTTTTATCTTTATTTATTTATTTTTAATATTAATTTCATTTTAATTTTAAAATAATTATTTATTTTTAGTTTTCAACATTCACTTCCATAAGATTTTGAGTTTTAAATTTTCTCCCCCTCCCCCTCCTCACCCCTCCCCAACACAGTGTACAATCTGATATAGGCTCTACTTATACATTCATATTAAACATATTTTCACATTAGTCATGATATAAAGAAGAATTAGAACTAATAGGAGGAACCACAAGAAAGAAGAAACAAAACAAAACACCAAAAGAAAAGGAGAGCAAATAGTATGCTTTGATCTGCATTCAGATTCCATAGTTCTTTCTCTGGATATGGATAGCATTTTCTATCAGGAGTCTTTTGGAGTTGTCTTAGATCCTTAGCATTTATAACTTAATGGGACATAAGATATATGTTGGCATGGAAATAAGGTTAAAATTCACAAAACAATTGTTGGGTACAAGTCTCTACAAGCACTAGCTTTATAAACAGATGAGTCTGTGCCAAGGGATGCTATGCACCAAGATAAATTTTAAATGTACACCGTGGAGACGCTGGTGAATGCTATGGTGAAGTCTTTGGCAAAGTGAAGACTATTTTTCCATGCTAAATAACTGCCTCTCCTTATTTTGTGAATGCCGATTTCATATTAGTTTTGCTTAAAGCAAGGCACACCAGCCGTGAGGGTAGCATACGCAGAGGCTCAGGAGATGAGGAAGGGAGCACTCAGTCTTTAATGAGGTTAACCAGGGACAGTTTTTTTGAAGATGAGTTTGCCACCAGGACTTGTGAAAGTAATCTCCATCCTTGGTCTCTGTTTTTCTCACCCAGGGAAGCAGCTCTTATAACAATAGACAGACTGGACAGGGCTCTGAGGGTGGATCTAACAGCTGAGTAAGGAGCCTGGAAACTAGAGGTCCTTCTTCTTAGAAGGAATAAGCCAGGTCACGCCAAAGAGAATGGGGAATAGCTCTCAGTCATCTGTGTTAATGAGGGAAGCTGAGGGGCAGACAGTCCTCAAATTCTCTTTCTGGTTTTGGATTGTATTTTGGTCATTTCATGGAACATGTATGTATCTAGTAATCTGGGACTCCTATGGTCCTGAATAAATAATGAGGAAATAATGCACGGTGAAGACCTCACTTGGGAGAAGCTGAAAGCCATCTAGTCCCCCCACCCTCAATTCCTGTTCACTCCTCACTCTCAGACTGAGGCAAAACATCAACCTGAGTTGAGCCTTTTCTTCTCTTTCCACCCATTCTTCCTCCTCCCAAAATTGAAGCTCTCAGAGCTCATACCTTCCCTGGAGGAGGGTGAAGAAAATAAAGTGCTTTGGTTTCAAAGGCATCCCCTCCCAAACTCTGGTGTGGTGTTTGCAGGAATGAATATGAATTGATAACATCAAGAAAGGATTTAAGTAAGCACAGGAGGTGATACTGTCAACAACCGAAAGGTGAAACAAGATTTTCACGCTCCACATAGAGATAGGGATCAGGTTTTGCTGAAGGAGAGAAGGATGGAGGAAGGGAGGTTACTTGTCTGCTTCATAGGGTTCCAGAGAGTCCTTATAACCCTACCTACACTTTTAGAAATCCACCCCTCTATTGGGAGAGAGTTCAAAAGGGTTCAAGAAAACTTCATTTTCTTTAAGATCCTGGAGTATTTTAGCCATCTCAATTCTCTTCCCCAACCCCAGCTTTTTCAGCCTCTAACTTTCTGATCCATCTTCCCCACAGGATACACTCAATCAGGGGAATCATAACCTTGGAGGCTCCAATAACCAAGGGAGGATGGAATGAGGAGTGGGTTCGGGAGGCAATAGAGTTGATGGACAGGATGCCAGGCTCCCTGGTCTCTGGAGGCTTCAATTGTCTCCCTCTCCTCTTTTCAGGGATCTGGCTCAGCACCATCTTCAGCAGGAGGGAATGGAGGTTCTGGTTTTGTGAGTCCTACTTTATTTCTCCATTGCTGGTCAGAGTTGTGTTTGACAGAGGAAAGGCAGACAGGACTAGCCGGGACACAGCTGGGTGTGTCCAACTCCTTAGGTCCTGATGGCTCAGTCAAGCCTTCCTCACGTACAGGTCACCCATGGGATCCATGGTCCTCTAGTAGGCACTGGGAGAAAAATAAGACACAACTTCTGCTCCTAGAAAGCTTAGTTGGGCAAAACACACACACACACACACACACACACACACACACACACACACACACACACACCATGAAATGTATTCAAAGGACAATATAGTAACAAGGACAAACATGGACTGCTAAGGAGCCACTAGAGCTAATCAGGGAGGGCTTCCCAGAGGATACCAGACTGAAGCTGTTTTAAAAAATGAGGGGAAGGGGTGGGGCATGAAGAGGCGAGCAGTCTAGGTGAGATGTAGGGGAGCATTCTTGCCATTTGAAGGGATGAGAAAAAAAATCAGACCAGAACAAAGAAGGGGGAAGAGGGAAATTAGTCAGAGATGACACAGAAGAGAGAGAGGTAAATGAAGTTCCACCAGTCTTGATGCCTTGACTGTTACATAAGAGAAATTTAAAAATGAGGAGGGGACGTATTGCTAGGATCAGGGAAGAAACACTGAGTCTGGAGCTAGGAAGCTACTAGCTATACTCAACAGACAAGCAGATTTAGGGTTTTTCACTTAGGATTTTTCAAAACATTTGAAAATCTCCAGGTTCAATGCAAATGTGGTGTTGCAAGAGCAGGGGCAGAGGGTTGGAAGCTCTGGACAGTGTGAGTGTTCAGCGGTGAGAGTGCGGCAATTAAGGCTACGGGAGATCCTAGCTGAAGGGGGACAGGTGGCCTAATGAATGGAATAAGTAATATTCTATTCTAGTC
Organism: Vombatus ursinus; assembly: GCF_900497805.2. Lineage (NCBI taxonomy): Eukaryota > Metazoa > Chordata > Mammalia > Diprotodontia > Vombatidae > Vombatus > Vombatus ursinus. The sequence continues at coordinate 2,122,274 of NW_020950600.1, read as the reverse complement.
CAACAACAGAAAATGTCAGCTGTTATTAGTACCAAGTTTGTGTTAATTCACGAATGGGCAAGAAGGCGTTTCTGTCCTATAGAGTCCTCCCCTCCTTCCCCCCATCTCAAATTTCCCATAGTACTTTGCATGGTCCATCTTTTGTATTTATTTTCTATTTTGTAGGGAAGTTATATGTCTTATTTCCGCTGTCACACTTTCAATTTAATTCAATATATCGAGAATTCAGCAAAGCACTAACAACACTCGGGATAAGGAGAAAAAAAAACCAAACCAAAAAAGTCCTGTCCTCAGGAAGCTTCCATTCTACCAGGGTAGACAATGTGAAGGTAGCTCATAAGATCATGGATCTAGGGGTGGAAGTGACCTCAGCTGCCATCTCTTCCAACCCTTTCATTTTAGTTGAGGAACTGAGACCCAGTCAGGCTAAGTGAGGTTCCACGGGGAGAGAGCAGCAAGGTCAGTTTAAAGCCAGTATTCTTTTTCCATGTAAGTAAATTCAGAGTAATCCGCGGGGGTGGAGAACACCAGCAGCAAGGTCTGGTAAGGACTCCGGGGAGATGCCCCAGAAGCAGGGCTGTCTGAGCCGAGCCTAAGAAGGAAGACAGATTCCAAGAGCTGTGCTTCAGAAGGGAAGCAATGTGAGCTCTTCCATGGCAGGAACAGTTTCTGATGTCCCTCCGAGTGGAAGGAGCGCTGGCCTTTCCAAGGTGTATAGGACCTGAATTCAAATTCTGTTTCCTCCACTTAAAAGCTCTGTGACCTTGCTCTCATCACCTCTCTGCATCCCCATTCCTTACTTGGAAAATGGGAAAGATAACACGTATTTGATGGGGTCATTGTGAAGCAGGTGCTTTGCAAACTGAGGCACAACTATATGTTCATGTTCTCTTCCCCCCCCCCCCCCCAACAATGCTGAGCTCTTAGTGATCATTTCATGAATGTTTCTTTTGGCCAAGGGTGACTAAGACTTGGGGCAGGAGATAGAGAGGCCAGGAAAGTATGCATGTACTTAGCAGGTGGTCAGAGGAGGATTGAGAGGAGTCAAAATAGTTTCTTACTGGTCACTGCACAGAGGAGGGTCTACCTGCAGGCAGATTTTAGGAGCTGATACCAGGAGAGTGAGGGAGAAGGTTTCCCTTGATGATGTTAAGTTCAGACAAGGAGAAGGCAGACTAGGACAGAGAAGGGCTGAGGCTTGAGATGAGGGGGGTGCATAGTTTGAAAGAATGACTGAATATGCAGACCCTTGGGAACTCACTTTTCTTTGACCTCTTATACAGGGATCTAACACAGCTGGAGGAGGAATGGGAGAAACTGAAGTCAACAGTGGAAATGGTGTTAAGGTAAGTACTGTCACATTACACCTACACATGTGTGTGTGTGGGGGGGCGGGAATGTGGCCAGCTTGGAGTCATGTAGGATTTGTGGGTCCACTGCTGCCTCATCACCAAGCTATTCTGCCCTGATTATGCTCCTCTCCTGGGATTCGAGTGTCTTGCCTGTAAATCTCACCATTGTCTCGGTAGGACCCTCTCACCCTTTTTCTCATTTCCGTTCCTTAGAATGCTCCCAATGCTCAAGGCTTCTTCAACTTTGATACGTTCTGGAAGGTAAGTCTGGTAAATAGCCTCCCCCTTCCCTTCCCTTCCCTCCCAATCGAGCTGTTCTATCCTCCAGTTCTCCTGATGCAGACTCTTTAGGTGGACGGGATACCTGGGCTGCTGGGTTGTAGTGGGAGTGCATCTCATCTTTAGGCTGCAAAAGCTGCCTGCACCCTAGTTTAATTCTACCCCACCCTTTTCTCTGCAGAATTTTAAATCCAAGCTGGGTTTTATTAACTGGGAAGCCATAAACAAGGTAAGAGCCAGATTGGGAGGCCAGGGCACATGGGTCCTTTGAGGGGAGAGGAGTGAAGGCGAAAGACGGAGTAAGACTCAGGCCCAGACTGATGTCTTTGAGGCCTTGGAGAATGTTGGCACTTGAAGATAATCTAGTCCAATGTCCTTGTATTACCAAGGAAGGCATGGGAGGCCTAGAGAGGTGACTAGATATCAGAGCAAGAACCCAAAGCCAGGTCTCCTGACTGAAAGTCCTGTGCTCATCCTGACATACCCCCTGACGATGCTGAAGAAGGATTTATGCCGGGAATCTGGAGGAGGCCGGAGGTGGAGGGGGAGAAGTTCCTTCTACGTCCTTAGAAGAGAGATAGTATCTTGTGGGAGAGAACTGGAACTTGTGGACAGGGCATGGATAGGACTCATTAATACCTTTCCTGTGCAATCCTTGGTGGGTGAAGGGCCTTGTGCCTCAGTTTCCCTCTCCCTAAAGCAAGCTAACCTATCCAATTTTTGTGGAATCTGGGAGCAGGGAGAAGAGGTGGGATAGATAGTGAGAGGAAGTATGGGACAGCGAAAAGAGCAAAGGAACTGGTTTCAGTCTTCTCAGAGAAAATGCGGGGAATGGCGCATGAGGCCCCCATGATGCTATGCATGGAGTGTGGCATAGCTGGTCAGCGCTGGGAGCCAGGACATACATGAGCAGGAGCACATCATACCAGAAACTCAGATATCTGGCACCATGCCCCACTTTCTTCTTGGAAGCAACCTGTACTGGCTCGGGCATTTTGAGTTGATTGATGCATTTGGGAAGTGATCACCTACTCACAATTCAGGGAAATGGATGGAGTGGGAGGAATTCTCAAAGACTAAAGGGGGAAGGACACATGGGCAATTCCAAGTAGGAGACACAGAATTGAAAAGTTTCAGTCCTGCTTTCACAGAATGCCTAGTCTGATGGAGAAGACACAGGACCCACTTTCAGGGAGCTTCTGGTCTAATAGGGAGACAGGGTCCCTCGGGGACCATATAAACTAGAAGAGTCTGTAGTCTGGTCAGGGAAATACACACACACACACATACACTCTCATGTAACATATACTTATGAAAGATGTATAGATATGAATAGAATATCACATTAAATGTAAACAACTACAATGAAAATAAATCCCAGAATGCAAAGGAGAGAAATGGTCAGAACGAACACTGAGAGAAGGCTTCCTGCGGGGTGGGACTTGTGGAGGAGAAGGCCGGAATGTTCCTAAGGAGGAAGCAATTTGAGAGAAGGTTCCACAGTGGGAATGAAAGGTTGGGATATGGGAGATTAGGAACAGATAAGGTCAGGAGGGCAGCTATCGTGAAGAGGCCTTTTAGGCCAATGCTGGAAATTTTGCCCCAGACATGATGGACAACAGGGCATCACTGGGGAGGTTCTGGACCGGGGTGCCAACCATGGCCCCACCTACTTCATAGTCCATCCTTCCTAGAATTCCCACCCCCTGACCCCAGAGCTCTCTCTCTCAGAGCCTATTTTTCTGCCCAGGACCAGAGGAGCTTTCGCATACCGTGATTTCCAGACGAGAAGTTGCCAGATGGATGGGACCCTCAGGCCCCACTCCCAAATCCCCTAAAATGAGAACATCCCCTTCTCCTTTAAATAAACCGCAGCTCCCCTGTACTCCCGGTCTCTGCTCTTTCTTGCCGCCTTTTAAGGGGAAGAGGGCTGGAGGGGAAGAGTGAGGTGCCAAGGTTTGGGAGGGGGAGCTGGGGGCAACAGTAGAGGAAATCACTGGGCAGAGAGGTCTCACCACTGAGCTCTCCCTCTCAGACTTACTCCTTTTACAATGGAGAGGAGTTGGGGGGGGGTGGGAATCCAAAGCAAAGAATGTGGGTGATGAGTGTGGGATAATAGCACTGTCTGCCCTGGCCTCTCCCATCTTCCTTTCCACTTCACTGCCCAGAACTGAGGCTCCTATACTCAGTCCACCACCTCTCCCTTAGAGGCTCCAAGTTGTCTGTGTGTCTAACTCCTCCTAAGTCTTATGAAAGTCTTATGAAAGATTGTTGACGGAATAGGGTGTTGGGGAATGGAGTGTGTGTGTGTGTGTACGTGTGTATGTGTGTTGGGGGGGCAAGAAATCTCAGGGAAAACCACATATATTTGTACTGAAAGGAGTAGGGAGTTGGGCTCCCCACTAATTTGCTTCCCACTTTTCCTCCACAGCATAACTTCCCACGCCCCAGTACTCGGGTCTTCCTTTACTTAAGACGGCTCTGGGAGGTAGGAGAAGCCTCAAGAACCTCTGGGCCCCTTCAGTCAAGCCCCTCTCCTTTCCAAATGTGGCCATCCTCTGTTTAATTCCCCATCTCATCCCCTATCTCATTTCCTTTCTAAGACTCAGACCCACTCTATTTTTAATTTTATTTTTTAATTCCTTCATTATTCTGCCATCTGACAATAACTTTCACTAACTACCCCCATGTCCTTATCTCTCATCTTCACTTTGTACTTAATCCAAACCTGGTGCCTAGTGCTAATCTCCAAGGCTATGCCCAGCTCTGTCTCTACCCTCACACCCAGGTCCTTTCCCGAGAATCAGGTTCTCTGCCTTCCTGTGAATTGTTACTTTTTTCTCCTTCTCCCTGTAGGATTTCAAATACAACACACCTTACATCAACTGGCAACTGATCACTGAGGTAAGGGGGCTAGGGTCCCTTGCTTTGGGGATGGGCAGTGTGGGTCTGGGGAATCTGAACAGCCCTAGCCAACAACTTGCTGACTCAGCCCCCTACCCTACTTACCTCCTTTGCTGGTTTAAGCAACCCTGGGTGGAGGTGGGGGTTAGGGTACAGAGGGAAAGCTGTGAGTCACAGGGGAGGGAGGTACTCCTCAGCCTTCCCAGGTATAAAAACTGAGGGCCAGAAGGTTTCAGCAATCAGTCCCAAGCTGCAGGAACATGAAATCATCAACCATCCCCAGTCTTCTGCTGCTGCTGCTGCTTAGCTTGACTTGGCTCAGGGGGAGCCATGGCAGGGTGGGTAATGGAAAAAGGGAAGGGGGAGCAAATGGAGGGAGGGCAGGAGAGAAATATCCTCATGCTGGTGCCTGTGCCTATCCCTCCACTGTAGGGTTTCGAAGTCCTGGGCTGGGCTAATCAGTGGTGCATTAGAGAGAGTTCTTGGGAGAGATATACTAAGACTATTATTAGAGGTCAGTGTGTGAAGAAGGGTCAGGTTAATATCTCGGTCTATTGATTTGGGTGGAGAATGGAAGGACACTTGGGACTTGGGGGATGATGGAGTTCTAGTGCAGGAGAATTAGGCCCTGGAAGAAGAGCAGTGATTAGGAGATCCCAAGGTCCTGGAAAGAGGATTTGGACTTTGTGTTTGGGGTCTTGGGGGGCGTTGGGGGAGTAGAGGGAGGTCAGTTAAGGCAGCGAGCAGGGGGGCTGTACTTGAACATCTGGTTTAGGATGAGCATTGGTCAATGAGGCCAGAATCAGCCCACTTTTTCTGGAAGGGTAGAGGTGAGGATTAGGATGGGCATGAGCAGCACTGCCCTTCTCTTGTTCTGGGCTGAGCTAAAGCTGAGCCATCATAAGATGCAAGTCAAGAGCCGGGGTTAAGCCTCTGTTTCCCTTATTTCTTTCTCTTTCCTCTAAAAAACCTAACCTAGGATTCATTTATAAGTTACAATGAAAAATCCTTCAGGCTAGAAACAGACTCATACACAAGAGTCTGGGTGTAGAGAGGGAGAAAGCAAGTCAGGGTTTAGAGAATGACATTTAGAGAATGCATTGATTACTTGATGGGAGTGAGGGCTGGGGGCTAGGGCCCGGGAGGGAAGTGAGAGGGCCGAGGCCAGTCTTCTTAGGCTCACACCCAAGCAGCTGGTGTGGGGGCGAGGTTTCTCCATCTGTTGCTCAATGTTTTCAGACCCAGGAGAACCCAGGTGTCTGGGTTTGGGGTGAGGAGGGTGGGGTTGCCGAGACTAGTTATCTACCACTGCCACCCCCACCTTGAGAGTGATGAAATCAACAGCTTAGATCTACCTGGGGCAGTGGTGGCAGCCCTCTCCCTGCTAGGCTTTCTGCCTTGTGTGTGCATAGCTCCTGTTACCCATGGGCTACTGGGGGGATAGGACAGGATGCTCTGGTTCTAGGAGGTGATGAGAACCTGGGCAGCTGGCCCTCAGGTCCTGGGATGGGAGTGAGAACTGAATTGCCTGGCAGAAGCACCAAGTGCCCTTCCTCTCCCTTTCTAGGGTGCAGAAGAACCTTCTATTGAGAAGAGGGCTGGGGGTGCAAACCAGGTAAGTCTGTTTGCCTTGGGGTCTGAGGAGCCGGGTTCAAATCTGGTGAGAGAGTCCAAACCAATAATCCTTGTTCTTAAGGAACTTTCTGTCTGATGGCAAAAGATGCACCCAGAAAGAGCCATGATCACAGGTGCCAATTCATAGAGAATTCAAGGGTGGATGATCAGAGGAGTGGATTGGTAATTAGAGAAGGCCTCTTGGTGGAAAGTAGCTTTCTCTTCTCCAGGCTATGGGGAAACACAGAGGGGAAAAGGGATCCCAAATTATGGGGAAATGGTTCAGGGTGTGATCTCAGAGGGGAAAACCAGCAAGGAAACCCAGTAAGCAGATGAACTGGGTTGGAAATCTTTCTCCCCTTTTCCCCTTCTCCCTGGTCTCACAGAACAACCAGCTGGCATACCCCACTGTTAATGGAGGACAGTACCTGAACGGAACACCGTCCAAGGTAAGGTCTGCTTGTGACCTGCTCTGCCTTCCCATGGAATCCTGCCTGTAAGCAGAATCAGGGGATAGGGGCTTCACCACCGACATTGGGATTACCCACATGGTGCCAGGGGGTGCCAGGCCAAGAGTCAGGAAGAGCCAAGTTTAAACCCTGCCTCACACACTCTCTCACAGTTTCCTGACTTGTCAAATAACAGCATCTTCCTCTCAAGGTTGTTGTGTCGATCGAATGGGGTATTTGTAAAGTGCTTAGCACAGTGCCTGGCACATAGGAAGCACTTAATAAATGCTGCTCCCTTCCTTCCTGCTCCTCTGTATTCCTGAATGCCAGACCAGTCTAGCCCTACAGCTTAGCATCTGCTGTTTTTCTATCAGGTGGTAGTTAATGACAGGTGCTCAGGGATATTCCAATGGACCTTCTGGATGGGGGCATTCCCTCCAAAAGCACAGATGCCCACCTATCCATCCATGCCTGCCCTTCCTGGGGGACTTTTGTTCATGTGTTCCTCTAATGTTATGCTTTGATGCCCCCCTTTTTATGACTTTGAAGGAGCCTGATTCTCCCAGAGTGGAAGCCAAGAATCATACAGCAATCTCCTGTGGGGTTACTGAGTGAGGAAGAGAAAGAATTCAGCAATTCAGCCCTCACAAGCATACACACATGCACACACACACACACACACGCACACACACACCCCTCACACCATATATACCCATCATATATACATTACACATACACTCATACA
>NW_020950600.1:2110371-2114921 GCF_900497805.2 Vombatus ursinus | reverse complement strand
ACACACACCCCACACCATATATACCCATCATATATACATTACACATATACTCATACACCATGTACCATTCACATAGCACACCTACTTACCACACATACTACACATATACCATATATACACACACACCACACACACCACAACATATATACTTATCATACACACATTACACATACCACACCCACATACCACACACACTACTCACGTACCACACACACACTACACACATACCACATACACACACCATGCACCAGACACATACCACACACATATACTCACTCAGCACACACACATTGCACATACACCCACAGCTAGGGGAGAAGGGAAGGCAGCCATCTGCTCCACTGAGTTAGAACAGGAGAATTAAGCAGATTATTTTGCTACAACCAAATGCCCTTCCCTGCCCCTCTCCCTGCCCCCAAACTAGACCAGTGGTTCCAAGGGCATGAGGCACTCCTGATGGGGGACTTTCTCTCCCAATGCAGATGACACTTCTGCCAGTGCCCCTGGGCCTCAGATTTGGTGCCCCCAAGTGGGGGATGGTCTCCCTCCTCACCTTGGTCTTTGTGTTTTCCTGAAGTCCTTTGGGACTCAGCTTGAATCTCACCTTGTCAGGTCCCTCCATTGACTACCTTTATAGATTTTGTATAACTTCCCACGTGTCTAGTTATTTTCATGAACTGCTCCCCACTAGGACGTGTGTTTTTGCCTTTCTTTCCATCCCCAGAGCTGGTTTACTTAGCCCAGTGCCTGGCACCTAGGGAATGCTTAATCAAAGCTTCCTGACTGGTTAAGGCACTGACCCAGGTTAAGTGATTTGTCCAGGGACACTCTCAGTACGGGTCAGATGCTGGACTTGAGGGCAGCCCTCCTGACCGGGCCGCTCTTGGTCACTGGACCAGGCTGCCATGGGAACCACTGAGAAGGCAGATTGACTAATCCTAAAAACAGCCACAGAGCATGAAGGCAAGGTAGACAGAAAAGCTTCAGGGCTCAGTCCCTGTTCCATGTCTTGATAACTGGGTTGACTTTGCCCAGGGAAGGGAGAGCAGAAGAAGGCAGAATAAGAAGTGAGCCAGGAAAGTGGCTGAGGGTGTGAGGATGAATCTTAGATTAAGCAAATGAAGAGAGAGCCCAGGCTGCACCTGTGATGTCTCTGGCATCAGGAGCTCCCAGAGGAGCAAGCTCCTTCTACCAGAGGGATCTCCACCCTTCTGCAATGGATAGCTCTAAAGACCTGTCCAGGGTCACACATGGACCAGGTGCCAGAGCTGCAGGGATTTGAAACTGGGCTCCAAGGCCAAGCTCTCTACTAGACCACCCTGCTGCCAAAGGAAAAATACAGACATTTCTCAATGTTTTATGGAAGCTTGCTTTGCTCTAAAGTCCTGGGATGGCTTTTTAAATTACAAAGGATGCAGTTTTAGAAAGAGAACCCATAAGACAAATAATAAGCAAACAACTAACAGGTGAAGACAACCAGGAAGGCTTTTCTGGAAGGCCCGACAGCAGGCCAGGGTCTCTGCTCCTGGGGAAGGAGGGAGGCGGGGGAAGGGCAGGATGACCTTTCTCACATCCTCTGAAAGATGGGAAATGAGTCTGAAAAGCCGAAATGGAGATGCCTTCAACTTTCAGTCATGGAAATATGGATACTAATTGCTTTGTGGATTGTGCTGTGGTAAATATTCAGGTATCTGGGAATCTCTGGACTACGTATGTCCTTCTCCCTCCCTCCCTCTCTCCTTCTTTCCTTCCCTCCCTGCCTCTTTGTTTTTCTCCCTCCTTTCCTCTCTCCCTTCCTCCCCCATCTCATCCCTCCTTCCTTTCTTTCTTCTGCCCTCCCTCCCTTCTTCTTTCTTTCCTTCCTTTCCTTTCCTTTCCCTTCTCTTCCTTCCTTCACCCATCTCATCCCTCCTTCCTCCCATCCTTTCCTCCAAGGTCCTTCTAGCTCCAAACAGACGATTCTTTGGTCCCTTTGAATAAAACAAAACTAGGAAAGTAAATCTGATTCCCTACTATTTAAACAGTGGGATGAATTCCCAAGCCAAAGAGAAATGCTTTTGAGCTTTCTCCCATTGCTTTCGGTTCATTTTAAATGTCACTTCTGACCCAAGGAGGTACTGGGGGAAAGCCCATCATAGGGCTGGAAGCTAGAAGACAGGATTGGGAGAGAAGACAGCTTTGGGCTCCTGATCCTCTGGACAGAGAAGGGTAATGGAGGCTGTTGAGGTCATCCTGAAGCGCTGGATAGAAGAGATGGTTGGGAGTGCTAAGGACAGGGGGGGCCTCCTCTCTCTGGACCACAGTTTCCTCTGGCCAGACCAGACTCTTAGGGGTCATCTCTTAGGCCTTTCCCAGTTCTATAGTCTATGACCCTATGACTAGAACAGATCAGTGAAAACTAGGTGACTTTCTCAAACCGCCAATTTAATCTTGTTTCCACAGGGATGGCAAAGTGGACAAGTGCCAACTTCCTCAGTGAGTAATGGGGAGAACCAGGGTCTCTAGGGTTAGGGATGGAGAAAGAGGGGCTGGGGCCCTTGTGCCAGGCTGCCCTCTCAAATCCTCTCCTTCTGTTTAGGCTTCTCGGGCACAGCCAGACTTGCTCCAGTGGGTGAGGTTTTGGTAGGTGAGTTTCAGAATGGACTGAAATGCAACCGAATGAATCTACAAATCCATGGGTCACCGCTTCAGACAAAGGAGGGACTCTGGGAGGAAATGTCCTTGGGATCCAGTCAGCCAGGCCTCTGCATTGGGAAAGCAGCAGGGAGCTAGGGACAGACTCAGAGGGAGGCAGATAAGGGTCACGTTGGATCATATTGCTCTGAAGAAAGCTGCCAGATCCCTGACTAAAGTGATCCTGATGGGGGAGAGGGAAACAAGTGGGAATATGCTGTGTGACCTTCCAAAGGCACCTATAAAGAGGCAGTGGAGGGCAGGAGGAGTGCCAGGGTGGGCTGTGGAGAGGCTTCCAGGAGATGAACTGGCCAGTGGGTTTGGAAGAAGGTAGGGACATGGGCTGGTGAAGGGGGTGGTGATGTGTGTGGCCTTTGTGAGGAAAGGCAGCGGCCTCTGTCAAGGCCAAAAAGCAGAAATGTGCATCCTGGGTGGGAGAAATGAGTATAGTGGCACTGAACTAAATTGAGATGAACTGAGCTATAATTAGATGAGTTTAATTAGCCCATATTTGGGAAGGGGATGGGAGGCTGGAGAGAACTTGCCTGGAGAGCTGTTAATATTGAGTTCTCTCCTCTCTTCCAGAGCTCATGACTTCCAGGCATGATGAGCCTCAGCACGGCACCACCATCTTGGAGGAGCTCAGCCCCCCCCTCCCCTGCCCCCCCAGCCCCTTTCCCTGGCACCTGAGACCCCCAAGCAGTCTTCTTGTGGAAACCCCATGTTTTCAGGCTTTGTTTGCGCACCCACCCCCTGCTCTGGCAGGTGACAGCAGTCAGGTGCCTGAACCCTGAGACATGAGTAGTATTCCGCCTCTCTCTCTCCCTCCCTCCCTAATTTATTGGTTACTATGAAGACTGTACAGGAAGCACTTGCTGCTTTCTTTCAGGGTCTTCTCAATGGAAATAAAACACAAATGTTGTTCCCTGCCAATCTCTCTGCTGGTCTTATTCTTCCATGTTAAGTGAAGGCAAGGAATAGGGAGGAAATTTGGGGCAGACCTTTCCTGTCCTCTTAATATGTATTTATTTGTTTTTTAAAGGCCAGGTTTCCCCCTCTCACCCAGGCTGGAGCACGGGGGCTATGTGCGGGCCTGCTCTCACTCTGATCTTCAAGGCTGCCTGCACTGATGCCACAGTGATGGGCAAAGCCACCATGCTCAGGAGGGCTGCCAGCCTCTGCCTCCCAGCGATGCACCTTCACGCCGGGCTTCCATCGCCTTCTTGAGATGGCACAGAAAGTAGCAGGCAGCCGGTGATGGGGACACCTGGGACTTACCCTTTCTTCTTTCACCTAGCCATTGCTTCTCTTGTCTGTGCCTCACTTTCTTCCATCAGTAAAATCAAGAGACTATCACCCATCCCTGCCACCTCCCAACACTGGGTGAGAAGAGGGCTCCTGGAGCCAGACTGGTCACAGCCAAAATGAAACCCTGTGAGAGGGTGAGCAGAGACAGACAGACAGATAGGGAGAGACAGAGAGAGAGAGAGACAGAGACAGAGACAGATTGGCAGAGAGAGAAAGGGAGGGAAAGAAAGGGGGAGATAGAGAGGGAGAGAGACAGACAGACAGACACACACACACACACACACACAGCCAGAGAGAGAGCCAAAGATGGAGAGACAGACAGGCAGAGAGAGACAGACGGGGAGAGACAGATGGGCAGAGAGAGAAAGAGAAAGGGAGGGGGGGGGCAGAGAGGGAGAGACAGGGAGAGACAGATGGGCAGAGAGACAGACAGACAGACAGACACACAGAGCCAGACAGTGAGAGACAGACAGGCAAACAGAGAGACAGAGAGGGAAAGAGAGAGACAGAGAGGGAGAGAGTGAGACAGAGAGAGAGAGAGAGAGAGAGAGAGAGAGAGAGAGAGAGAG
>NW_020950600.1:2037395-2110271 GCF_900497805.2 Vombatus ursinus | reverse complement strand
GAGACACACACACAAACACACACACACACAGAGGGAGGGAGAGAGAGAGAGAGAGAGAGAGGAAGAGTCAGCGTGAGAGAGAGGCAAAGAGAGAGAGACACACACACAAACACACACACACACAGAGGGAGGGAGAGACAGGCAGAGGGACAGAGAGGCAGAGAGGGAAAGAGATAGACAAAGAGAGGGACAGACAGAGAGGGAGAGATAGATAGGAGAGAGGGATATAGACAGACAGGCAGAGAGACACAGAGGGGGAGACAGACATACAGAGGGAAAGAGAGACAGGCAGAGGGGGAGAGAGAGACAGATAGGCAGAGGAGGAGAGAGATACAGGAAAGGAGAAACAAACAGAGGGAGAGAGAGAGACAGGCAGAGAGAGAGAGACAGAGGGAGACAGACAGACAGAGGAGGGGAGAGATAGAGGGAAAGAGAAACAAACAAAGGGAGAGAAAGGAAGAGACAGACAGACAGATACAAAAGAGACACAGAGAGAATGCAGAGACAGAGTCAAAGATAGCAGAGTTAGAGACAAAAAGAGCAGAGCGCTAGAGGGAGAGAGGGAAAGACAGAAACAGAGCAGAAAGGCAGAGAGACAGAAAAGAGAGATACAAACAGAGAGTCAGAGAGAGACAGAAAGAGAAACAGACAGAAAGAAACAGACGGTGATGGAGAGAGAGAGAAATAGAGAGACAGAGAGGCAAAGAGAAAGAAACAGAGGGACAGAGACAGAAAGAGAGAAACAGAGACTTTTCCCACAGAGACACAGAACCATCCCAAAGATAAATGGATATCCCTCCGACTCCCAGAAAGAGTGTGAGATATCATCTTCCCAAATAGTGGATTTCAGCAAGCAACCATCATAGAGGGCAATAGGAATAACTTCCCCAAAAGAGCCAGAACCTCCCAAAAAACAGGAGAGCTAGAGGCAGAGACAGAGACACAGCACCAAACCTTTCCTTTCTATGTCGTTTTCCTATGATTTTCAGGGCCTCTTTATTTGGGGAGGACCTGCTTCTCCTCTCATGGTGGGAGTAGAGGGTCTTAGGCCCCCTTCCCCAACTCTCACTGCTGCATCTGCCTGTAGCTTTGTGTGTCTGTGTGTCGACCTGGAATTCTTAGGAGAGCTGTGGCTCTGAGCAGATCCCACTCTGCCCCCTCTCTTTTCCGTTCTCAGCTCCAAAACGGGATTTCTTCCCATGGATTATTACAGGGACTATACAGGGCAGCGCTGAGAGGGAAATGCAGCCAAAGGGTGGGGAGCCTTTTGCTGGAACTTTGGTGCATTATATAGGTAGACCAGGCTCTGGGCTTTTGGAACACCCCTCCCAGAGATGCCCCCCCCCCCGCCCCCGACTATCACAGAGGGTGGCAACAAGGGACTTTGACCGATGGCTCTTGGCTGACCACATGGAAAGGTACATGGTGCGGTGCTAAGAGCACTGGACTTGGAGTCAGGAAAGACTTGGGGCAACTCACTACCTCAATTTCCTCATCTGTAAAATGGGGATGATAACATAATAATATTAACAATAGTAACTTTATATAGCATCTTAAAACCTGCCATTTTTCTATCTACATTATCATGTTTGATTCTTCCATCAGACCTATGAAGCAGATACTAAGGTATGTCTCCATTTAGTAGACGAGGAACCGGAGGTTCACAGCTGGCCGCCCAGCTGTGCCAGCCACCACACTGGGTCCCTGGGACTCCTTACTCTGCCCCACCCCAGCCCCATGATCTAATCGGTCACCAAATCCAGCAGCTTCTGCCTGCCCAGTATCTGCCGCACCGACCCCATCCCTCTGCTCACACCCCTACCCCCAGCCCCATTCCCGAACCTCCCCTCTGGACCCCTGCAGTCGCCCTCTGACGGGCCTGCCTGGATCCGTCCCCACCGAGTTTTGTTCCACAGTAATGTCTTTCCTCTTCCCAAGCAGCTCCAGAGCTCGCTGTTGTCTCTGGCGTCAAATGCAGACCCCTCTGCTTGGCATTTAAAGCCCCCACCGCCAGCGCTGTCTGCGGCCTCTCTTTCCAAGCTGACTCCACACCACGCCCCCTCTCACACACGCATCCTACTTCAGGCAGCCCGGCGATGCCTCCTTCCTGTGGGTCAGATGCGGGGCTGTGTCCCCCCAGTGCACCAACGCTCCTTTCCTTTCCTGGGGTTCTTGGCATCCCCAGCTCCCTTCAAGGCTCCTCTCACATGCCCCCTCCTAGAGGAGGGCCTCCCAGGGTTGGGCCCCTCAAAGACGGGGATCACTTGGGGGCTCTGCTTCTGAGGGACTCAGCTAGCAGGACTTCCTTGTACATTCAGACAAACGCTTTGAGAACTGAGGTAGGGACATGGTGCTCTCTGTAAGGTAACTGAATGCGCACATCTCAGGGCTGGACCCTACCTTGTATTTACTTATCTGTGTCCCCTTGTATCCCTCCAACAGAATGTAAGTTCCTTGAGGGCAGGGATCAGTTCACTTTTGTCTCAGTATATGCAGTACCGAGAGGAGTATCTGACATATAATAATAATAATGGCTTAACAATATGCTGTTTTAAGCATATTTTTTTTCATTTGGTCCTCACAACAACCCTAGGAGGGAGGCATTATTATTATCTCCATTTTGCAGCTGGGGAAGCTAAGGCTAGGGAAGGTTAAGTGACTTGCTGAGGGCCACACAGATAGGAAGAATCTGAGGCAGAGATTTGAACCCAGGGCATCCTGACTCCAGGCCCAGAGCTCTAACCATTGCACCACCCTGCTGCCTCAGTGTTAGCAGTCTATTCTTGATGATTGATCCATTGTGGCACTAGCTGGGGGGCCACAGTGGAAACAGGAGCAGGCTAGGAAACAGGAGACTTGGGTCATGGTCCTGGTTCTGGCACTGCCTGTGCTATTGCACTGGACAGTCACTGACCACAGCCCCCCCCCCCCACTGCCTCCAGAGTTCTCTGCCTCTAAGTCCAAAAAGGAGGGGTGAGTCCTCACCTGGCGATGGGCGTAGGACCAGGTGATGGTCTGTGATGCAAGGATGTTAGGGCGGCAGGATGGGACGGGTGACTAGGCTTATCCCTGGTTGTCTTCATGTTCTTCAGGATGTCAAAAGCAGATAATTAAGAGTCATGCCTGTGTCAATAAACAGACAAAAGTTCATTGTATAGGTTCAGAATAGATGATTAGAATAATAGCAATATTCAGCATTTACATAGTTCTTCAAGGTTTGCAAACACTTTACACGCCTTATCTCACTTGATTCTCACAACAACCCTGGGAGGAGCTGTAATTGCCCACATTGGCAGATAGGGAAACCAGAGCTGAGAGAGGTTTGCGTGAAGTGCCCAGGGTCACCCAGCTGGTGCCTGACGCAACGTGGGACGAACGCAGGTCTTCTGGACTCCCAGCGGAAGGCCCTATTGACCAAGATCTGGGGATAAGGCCAGCCAGTCAAGCCTGGGGCTTGATAAGGGAGAAAATCCCACCAGGCCCCACTGGGCTCAGGCCCAGCAGCCCCATGGAGAAACAGAAGCAGGATCCAGGCTGCCTGCCAATCCTGCCCCTCTCTCCCTCTCCTCCTTTCAGATCCTGCTCAAAGCTGCCTTCCTCCTGCCTGGGAAGCGGGAAGTTCGATGCCAGCAGCATCTGATCCCTCCTCTGCTCAGCAGTCTCCCTCTCCCTCCCCCTCCCCTTTTGCACAGCACCTACTTGGGTGAGTTTTCCCATTCGTTGCTTGGGGGACACGAGTCAACTCGTCCAAAACTGAACTCATCTTCCCTCCCAAACCTGCCTCTCCCCTTGACTTGCTGTTTTGGCTGATGTCACACCACCCTCCCAGGTGCCAGACTTTAACTCTTTCCCCTCTCTCTTTCTGAACCTGGGAGCACACTCAATTCTCTTGCTTCTCCCTCTGACATGCATCTTGAATCCGATCTGTTCACTCCTTAGATGTCCCCATTTATTTCCCATTACCCAAATTTAGAACCCTCTCGCAGTTCACTTAAAGCATTAAAATTGTTTTCCAACTTCTCTCCCTGCCTGTGGTGGCTCTGTTTCCAGTGCAAAGACCAAAACAAAACAGTCCCTGTCCTCAAGGAGCTTACATTCTAACTGAGGAAAAAACAAGCACACTCAGAGCAGAAACAAAGTGAGCTTAGAGAGGAAGGCACTAGCGGCTGGGGCCATGCAAAGTGTGCCTGAGGTGGTCCTTGAAGGGATGCAGGGATTCCATGGGGCAGAGATGGGAAAGGAGTCCTCTGCAGGTCCAGGAGAGCCAGTGAAAAGGATGGAGGTCAGAGGTGGAGGGCTGTATTTGAGGAACAGCAGAAGCTAGCCTGGCTGGACCACAGAATCCATGGAGGGGAATGATGGATAAGAGGGCTGGATGGGCCTAATGGAATCAGGTAGTGAAAAGCTTTAAATAGAGGAGCATGTGCATGTTTAACCACTTTCTAATCTGGACTACAGTTATTTGTGTCTGTCTCACTCTCTCTCCTAGATTAAAAACTCCTTGAGGGCAGAGATTCTATCTTCTCCATCTCTGTATCCACAGGCCCAGCAGAGTCCCATGCATCTAACAGATACTTAGAAAGTTTGTGGAATTGAACAACTTAACATCCTTAGGACTGTTATCATGTCCCCTCTCCTCACTATCCCAGTGACCCGTATGTAGAGGACTACATTTCACAGAATGAGGGGCCAATCTTTGCTGCTAACGGATTTCCTAAAGCATGGAAAGAGGGGCTGGGGAAGCAGAAAAGCATGAGGACTTTGGCACTTACAAACATTAAATTGGTGCTCACAATTGGGGGACAAGCCCCCCAGGTTTTGTGTAGGTGACACAATGCAGAGGAAGGCAACGAGGTCCATGCCTTTGGAGAGCTCCCAGCATAAAAGGTGAAAACAAGACTGGTGAAGCTTCCTTACAGCCCTCACCTCCTGCCTGGACATTTTCACTGGCTATCCTGGGCATCTGGAAGGCTCTTTCTCCTCGTGTCCACTCTTGGCTTCCCTTAAGATTCAGCTAACATCCCACCTTCAACAAGAAGCCTCCTTAATCTGAGTGCCTTCCTTCAGAAATTCTTTCCAATATACTCCGTCTAGATCTTGTATGTACAGAGCTGTTTGCACGTCATCTTCTCCACCAGATCATGAGCTCCTTGGGAACAGGGGTTTTGGTTTTGGTTTGTGCATTTCTCTACATCCCCAACACCTAGCACAGTCCTTGGCACATGGGAGGCTTTTCCAAATTCCAGAATTGTCAGGTCAAGGAGAAAATACTGCAAGCAGCCAGAAAGAAACAATTTAAATACTGTGGAACCACAATCAGAATTACGAAGGATTTAGCAGCTTCTACGTTAAAGGATTGGAGGACCTGGAATATGATATTCCAGAAGGCAAAGGAGCTTGGATTACAACCAAGAATCAATTATTCAGCAGAATTGAATATAATCTTTTAGGGGAAAAGATGGATATTCAATGACATAGGGGACTTTAAATCATTCCTGATGAAAAATACCAGAGCTGAACAGAAAATTCAATCTTCAAATACAACACTCAAGAGAAGCATAAAAATGTAAACAGGAAAGAAAAAAACCCCAGGTTATCCAATAAGGGTAAACTGTTTACATATCTACATGGGAAGATGATACTTGTAACTCTTTCAAACTGTATCTTTATTATGGCATTTAGAAGAGGTATACATGGATAGAGGGTGAGGGCGTAAGTTGACTTTGACATGATAATAAAAATAATTAATTAATTAAGAGGTGGGGAAAAAAGGATTGTACTGGGAGAAGAGGAAAGAAGGAGGCAGAATAGGGTAAATTACATCACAGGAAGAGGTGCATAGACCTATTACAGTAGAGGGAAAGAAGGGAAAGGTGTCGAGCATTGTTTGAACCTTACTCTCATTGGATTTGGCACACAGGAAGCATTTAATAAATGTTTTGGGGCTTAAGTTGACTTACAAGCAAAGAAAGCTACCCTAACACCAGCTGCGCACTGTGCTTAACTGTTCTGGATCCCAGGAGCCCATCAATGAAAGGCCAGATCTGGTCCCACGAAGGGTGACGTTAACTGGGGAAACATGATGAACTGTACCAACCACCAGGAAAGGTCTGGGTGGCAAAGGGAAGGCTGTGCTGGAGAAGAAGTCAGTCCTGTTACACATCACTGACTGTTTACCTGAATAAACTGATAAGATTGGGGTGAAGATAAGGATGTCCCAAACTCCAGCATCTGACTTCCCTCTGTCCTGGGAGGATTCTTTCCAGGCATCTGCCATCTTCTTCTGCTCTAAGCCTCAGTTATCTCTCTGCTTACCATTTTTCCATTGTGATTGTGTCCATCATATTCCAATCACTCACCCCCTCCACCTCCACCTCCCTCCCAAAGTCCAGGCTTCCAGTTTTCAGGCCTTAGGTGTGTTGGGGCTGTAGCAATCAGGGCTGTGCCTCTCTTCCTTCTTAGGATCATGTCCCAGCGCATCTGGGGTGGAGTGGAGGGGGGGGAAGGACTGTGAGAAAAGGGGTTCTCTAGTATCCTCAGAAAGAGTGAAATCAATGCAGTCACAGTGTCTTTTGACTGGCAACTCCAGAGCATCTGTGGGCAATCACTCTGCTTCACAGATTACTCAGCCACCGACTCAGGTCCATTTGACCTCCACCACATTCTCACTGCTGCCACCTTAAGTCAAGCAATCATCACCTCCACCAGGACTACTTCACCTGCCATGTAACTGGGCTGATTCTAGTTTGTCCCCTAGCCACCCTCCCCAAATCCTACAAAGGCAGGTCATTAATCATTCCGATGCTCAGCTTGAATCAAGCTGCTCTCCAACTCAAAAGCCTTCTTCCATGGTTCCCCATTACTTAGGGAACTAAAGTTCAACTTTCTTAGACTGGCATTCAAAGTCCTCCATAAGATGGCTCCAACTCACCTTTCCAGTCTTACCTCACACTTCCCTCCCACACTCTGCTCTCATTGTTCCTCCAAACCTATCCCAAGCATTCTGGACTGTGAACCTTTCGGAGTATCTCTCTCCCTCTCTCTCCCTCTCTCCCTCTCTTTCTCTCTCTCTCCCCCTCCTCTCCCTCTCTCTTTCCTCTCTCTCTCTCACCTCTCTCCCTCCTCTTTCTCTTCTCTCTCTTCTCTCTTTCCCTCTCTCTCTCTCTCTCCCTCTCTCTTTCCTATCTTTCTCTCTCTCTCTCTCCTTCTCTCCCCCTCTCTCTCCTTCTCCCTCTTCTTTCCTCTCCCTTTCCCTTACCTTCTTTCTGTCTCCTTACATCCCCCAACAATCCCTCAATCCCAATCCCTAACAACTGAATTCTACTCAGTCTTCCAAGCCCACTTATAATGTCAGTGAACTCTCATTGGGTTTTGTTTATGCTTCTCTAATGGCCCCTAGTAATAATGTAATAATAGATAGCATTTATAGAGGGCTTTAAAATTTGCAAAGCACTTTGTAACTATCTTGTTGGTGCCTCACAACCAGTAGATGCTATTATTATCCCCATTTTACAGATGAGGAAACTGAGACAGACTGAGGTAAATGACTTGCCCCTGGCCACACTGGCAGGAAGTCTCAGAGGTTGGATTTGAACTCAGGTCATCCTGACTCCAGGTAAAGAACTATCCATTGCACTGCCTCTACCTGCCCAGCCCGCCCAGGATTACTGTTATATGTACTTGCCTTAGCCCACACACTAGACTGTATACTCCTTGAGGGCAAGGACTGAATCTCATTCTTCTCTGTCTTCCCCTGAGTAACTTAACATGTAATTAAGTGCTAAGTGGGCAACTAGGTGGTTCAGCGATAGAGGCTAGGCCTGGAGTGAGGAAAACCTGAATTAAAATCCAGTCTCAGACACTTCCTAGCTGGATGACCTTGGGTAAGTCATTTAACCCTGTTTGCCTCAGTTTCCTCATCTGTAAAATGAGCTAGAGAAGGAAATGGTGAACCACTCTAGCATCTCGGCCAAGAAAACCTCAAATGGGGTCCTGGAGAGTCCGAAATGACTGAAATGACTGAAGAACAACCAAAAAGTGCTAAGTCACTGAGTGGGCACACTCTCCAGGTGCCCCAAGAGCTTGTCAAGTGGTTGGAGGTTGGAGGTTTACTCTCAAGTTGATTTCCCCTCTCCTGGTTCCCCACTTTCCTTGCACATTTCCATACCATGCCACCCAAGTGCTGTTTGCTAAAAAAGATTTGAAAAATAACAAAAAACTCATTTTAGTATTTAGCATTATCTGCAACAAAATATAATAACAGAATGAACTCCAAAATGCAAAAGAAATGGCTTGGGAATGATCCTGAGGGATCGTCCAAATCCCTCCTCTCTGGCTTTGCTATGTCCACCTCTCCGCATCTTAACTCTCGGAGCTGACCCTGATACTGCCAAACTGATGTCAGGGAGCCCCATGCTAATTGCTTGTTAGTAAACAATAATTCATTACTGATTAAAACCTACTCCTCCAGAAAATCTTCATAGATTAACCTCACCCACCACAATCATTCCTCTGCTTTATCTTCTTACACAACAGGCATTGAGGTATACTCATTTGAACTTGTTGCTATATGATTTGGTCGGTATGGTGTGTGTGTGTGTGTGTGTGTGTGTGTGTGTGTGTGTGTGTGGCCTGAGAGCAGGGGTCATTTCTATTGTTTCAGGTGCTCTCTGGCCCTGTTTGAGGTTGTTTTACACACAACAGGTTGGCGCTGCTTGAATACAAAAGGATCCCAGATTCCTGGTGGTCCTTGGGTACTGGAGGTGAAAGTGGAGCCAAAAAGCTTCAAGTCTTGGGGGAACTAGAGATCAATCAGTCAGCAAGCATTTATTCAGCCTGTGCCTGCTTGCCAGGTACCATCCTAGGCCCTGGAGATGCTAAGACATACACTAAAGCAATCCCTCCTCTCAAGGGGCTTGCATTCTAATGAGGAGGGAGAAAATAAGGCCATACAAAATAATTCCACCTGTGACTGTGTGACCTTGGGCAAGTCCCTCTGCCTCTCGGCGCTCTGGGCAACCTTCTAAGACGGGGGTCCTCAACCTTTTTGTGTGTCCTGGACCCCTGCAGCAGTCTGCTGAAGCCTAGGGACCCTTCTCAGAATCTTATTTTTAGACACAAAAACTCACAGGATGACCAAGGAAATCACTTCTGTTGACATAGAGTTACTAAAATATTTTTTATAAAAACAAGATCAGGGAAACAAGATGAAGAAAACCTGCCTACAACTACACATTTCAGAGAAGGTGGAAGC
Organism: Vombatus ursinus; assembly: GCF_900497805.2. Taxonomy (NCBI): domain Eukaryota; kingdom Metazoa; phylum Chordata; class Mammalia; order Diprotodontia; family Vombatidae; genus Vombatus; species Vombatus ursinus. Next base: position 2,101,018 of record NW_020950600.1, on the reverse strand, counting down.
CTGCTTTGGGAGAAGGAGTGGTCCTATCCAGGAGGTTCCCTATACCAACGAAATCACAGGTTTCAGTCCTCTCCATCTCTTCAGCACAAACAGCTCACTACAGGGCAATTTGAGAGGGAAGTCCCTGGTGGGGGGGGGGGGATGAGGGAAGGCCGCAGGTAGGAAGAAGGCAGTCTTTGAGGAGGGGGACTCTGGAGCAGAGGTGATGGAGGGAACAAATGCGGGGAGGGGGTCTTAGGAGGACCAGAGAGAGGCCGATTTGGCTGGATCTCGGAGCATGGGATGCAGAGCAGTATCTCTTGAATCACAGCTGAGATTCAACCAAGAAAAACCTCAACGATCCCCCCAGCTAGTAAATAAAATATCCGTACGGGGTTTACAGTTGCATCAGACTGAGGCCGGAGAGCAGGTTTCTCAGATCAGGTCTTGGTTCGCCCGGGAAGCCCTTGCTGCATTTTCTAGCACGCCCCAGTTATGCTGGTAACCAGTTAAACCACGCCAAGCTTTCGGTGGAGGCAGCTGCTTGATTAGGAATGATGTTTTATCACCTACTAAGGACTGACCTCAGTTGGGGGTGGGGAGGGAGTGGTTTATCTAAATGGAGAAGGTTACTAGAGTTTAAGATGCCTGGTTCCTCTCCTCGGGGTAGGTTCCCTTACCAAGGGGTAGGTCTGGCCCTTCTTTCTTCTCCTATCCTATGTTCCCCTATTCCTTATCTCAGAGCCCAATGACAATCGTCTACGAAAGTCAGGAACGATTCTGGGGTGAAAGGCAGGATGTTTGCATCTGGAAAGAAAGGACCACAGAGCTCGAGTCCAGTCTAGGTAATCTCAATCATCATCTCTATACAGATGACCCTCAGCTCTACTTGTCCTGGGGCCTCCAAACTCATGTCTCCAACTGCCTTTTGGGCAAGAAAGACATCTCAAACGCAACCGACGTCATTATGTTTCTCCTCCCGCTCCCATCACCCCCCAAACCTGTGTCAAGGACACTACCGTCCTCCAGTCACCCTAGGCTCCTGGCTCTTTTATCAACTTCTTCCCCGCCTCCATATCTAATCAATTACCAAGTCCTGTCAAATCTGCCATCTCTTGTATACACCCCCTTCTCTCCTGCGACACTGCCCCGACTCTGGTGCAAGCCCTCCCCACCTCACACCTGGACTGTTGCAATAGCTGCAGGCCGGGGTGGGGGCAGGGGGCCTGCCTGCCTCCAGTCTCTCCTCACTTCCACCATCTTCAACTCAGCTGTCAAATGGTTCTTCCTAAAGTGTAGGTCTGACCCTGTCACTCCTCACCCCAAAAACCCCCAGTGGCTCTCTATTGCCTCCAGGATCAAATAGAAAATGCAGAGGCTTTCAAAGCTCTTTATAATCTGTCTGCTTTTCCAGTCTTCTTATATCTTATTCTCCTCTGTATAATCTGAGATGTAGTGACTGGCCTCCTTGCTGTTCCTCACACAAGACACTCCATCTACCAACAAGGAGTATTTTCATTGGCTGTCCTCCAGGCCTAGAGGTCTCCTCCTGGCTTCCCAAAATTCTCAGCTGAAGTCACACCTTCTGCAAGAAGCCTTCCCTGGGTGCTCCTTCATCCTAGCGCTTTCCTCTGAGATTGCCCTGTATTCACCCCGAATGTACCTTATTTGTACATAATGGTTTGCATGTTGTCACTCCCATTAGACTGTGAGCTCCTCGGGAGCAAGGATTGACTCCCCAGTGCTTAGCATAGTACCTAGCACATAGTAGGTGCTTATTAAATGCCAGCTGATTAGTCAACAATTCTGTTGTTTTACAGATGAGAAAACAAGTCCAGGGACACAGGTAGGAAGGCAAAGAGGTGGAATTTTAACTCAGATTCTCTGAACTCCATTTAGCTTCAGATGCTAAGTGAGAATGTCTTGGGATTTGGCACAGAGATGCCTGAATGTTAATTAGGAGGAAAATATACAAGGACTGGAGGGAGAGGACATTTACATCGTGGGAAGGAAATGAGACTTGGGTGGGGGAAGTCAAGGACTAGGGGGCAGGATAATTGGGTCCTAATACCAATCCCCGTGAATAACAGGTTTGCCTTGTCTTCATCCAATCCCCAGGTCTGTGAACAGCTCTATTGATGCCCTACCTTCCCAGTGCCTGGGGCAGAGCTGGGGTTGTGAAATCATTTGCAAATGGGTAACAGCATGGTACTCCCTCCCTGAGCCCAAGGGATGGGTGGTGGGATTTAGGGGTGAGTCAGTGGGGTGGGACCCCTAACTCTCTACACATTCTCCTCCTGGGAGATATAAAGGACAAGGGCTGGGGCCACGCCTCAGAGCACCCCAAACCAGTCATCATGAAGGTCCCTGTCCTTTCCATCATCATTCTGCTCTCTCTCCTGGCTGTCCAAGCTGCCCAGGGGGCTGCCCTAGGAGACTCTCAGGTAAGCACGTGTCTATTTTTTTCTTATCCCCTCTATGAGCCCTCATGCTTTCTCTTCTTTGGCTGGGGGAGAGTTGGCATCCATGGACTTCCACTTCATTTCTTATAATGGGTAATTCAGAGTCTGAATCGATGAACTAGTGGCCAGGAGGGCTCAGGGCCAGGGTGGGCGAGAGGAAAAGCATATCTGGCTCTCAGTTGGGAAGAATGCCTATATTCTTGGGAAGGAGGACCGGAGGTCTGTGTCCTGGGATAAAAAGCAAGCAGAGGCTGATTGAACGCCTGAGCTCCAAACACCATGTGCTACCACTTTCATCCCTGCGGCTCTTCATTTTAAAGTGCAGATGACACAGAGAGCCTAGGATTTGGGACAATCCTAAGTCCTCCATGGATGAAGGGGTGTGTGTGTGTGTGTGTGTGTGTTTGTGTCTACACACATATACTATATATACACACACACACATATATATATATATAAATGTGTTTATTTCTTTTTTTTTTTTTGGAAATTGGGGTTAAGTGACTTGCCCAGGGTCATACAGCTAGTGAGTGTCAAGTGTTTGATCTGAGGCCAGATTTGAATTCAGGTGCTCCTGACTTCAGGGCCAGTGCTCTGTCCAGTGCTCTACACCACCTAGCTGCCCCCTATAAATGTGTTTCTATATAGTTGTTTAATATTGACTTCATCAGAGAGAAAGAAGCAATAGTGGGGCTCTATCTTCTCTTGAGAGCAGAAGTCACTAGGTCATGATGGAAACTTAAAGTGTATGATGTATGATGGGGAAGGGGTGTACTAAAGCTCAAGGCAGACAGGACAGAGTGCATTGAGGTGGGAGGGAAAGCAATGTGAAGGAGTACAGAGATTTGAGGAATAGGGCCATAGATTTTGCACTGGAATGGCTTGACCTCTGAGGTCATAGAGTCCATTTTTCATAGAATGAGAGAGGTTGAGTGATTTTTCCCACGGTCACAAAATCAGTGTCTGGGACGGGATTTGAACTCAGGTCTTGCTGACTACAAGCCCACTGTGCCATCTTGTGGAAGCCTGAAACACGACAGTGCCCGTTGGGAAAACCAGGCATCCTGACTCTTTGGTTCTGAAGATTATCTGTTAAATAACATGAATTAGCTTTTCATGTGAAGATTTCTCTTTTCTCCTTGCCTACCAATGACTAGATTGGACAGCTGAAAATTCAGGAAGATATGGCCCCCAAATCCTCTTCTGGTCCCATTCTTGTTACTCACCAAACTCCCCATCTTCCCCTCCCTCCTATCCCCACCCCTCTTCCCCAGGCCCGGCCACTAAGATAGAGAAGATAAACTGAGGCTCAGTAGAGATGGCCAGAAAATGGCAAAGCCAAAACATTATTTAGGTCTTTCCTAAGTTCTAAAGAGAGAGGATAGGGGTGGCAGAGACAATGATGATAATTTGGCTTTTTTCATTCCCTTCTCTACTTCCTAGGGAGGGACCACTGCGGCTAATTATGCAGAGAGATCTGAGGTAGGCAATTTCATTTCTTCTCCCTATTTCTTGGTCTTGCCCTTCCTATGCCTTTGAACCCCCTTTCGACATTCTTAATAACTCCATTTCTTTACCTAGAACTCGGATACCCAGTTCCTGAATGTGGACAGATGGCGTTCTGTAAGTATGAGTTTTTGTCTTCCCATTAGGCAAGATTCTACACCCATATTAATTAACAAGCTCCTCTCCCAGACTCAAAAGTTGGATAACTTCATTGTGGGTTCAGGACACTTTGGTGAATGATCTTAGCTCCCTTCATTCAACTTCTCCTTCGGTGTAGGTGCTGGGGTAGGGGATGGCCCCCACCCCTCTCCTCATGGCTCACCTGCTCCTTCTACCCCCTCTCCATACAGGCCTTCCAGTCCAGGGAGTTTCTAAACTGGCATGCCCTCTTTGAGGTAAGTACTTTGCCTCCATGCCTCCTTTCAAGGTAGGGACAGAAGATGCCAGCTCTCAAAATTCTCCCATGTTCTGGGATGGGCAATAGGGAAGATGCCTTTTTTACATATATTCAACAACCTGTCCTGGCAGATCCTGTCCAACAAATTAGCCTACAAAGCTACTGCCAGATGTAGGGGCGAGGGGAAGGGAGAATAGGGAGAGAGCCATAGAAAGAAGCAGAAGTGGTAGTTTCATTCATAGAATTCCAGAATTCTCAAGATAAGAGAGACTTCCGGGATCCTCCCACCCGGCCTCCTCACTTGATGAGAAAAGTCAAGTTCATCAATGAAATGACTGGTGAAGTCCATGGTCACCCAAGTTCAGAAATCCTCAGGTTTAGAGTTGTAAATGACCCCTGAGGACATTCAGTAGTATCCTAAGTTAGAGGACCTAAAGCCCAGGGAAGTTAGTGCCTCGCTTAGGGGCCCACAAATAGTATCAGAAGTAGCATTTGAATCCAGGCTCTCTGAGGCCAGAGCTGCGGGTCACTTCTCAGGACCATCCTGCCTCTGTTGGTCTCCTCTGTCCTTTCCCCTGCACCACCACTGCCATGTGTTCAATATTACCTAGAATGAAAATTTACATAAAGCATTTAGTCAGTCCTAAAGCAGGATATAACATCAGCTAGTAAACAGTTACAGAGCATCTACATCTCTTAGCCATGCTCACTTCTTCCTGCCTCACTGCTCCCATGATACTTTTGGACTATTGAACCATAACCCACGTTTTCTCCTTCCAGGCTATTAAAGAAAAACTCCCTTTCCTCAACTGGGATGTGCTCCCCAAGGTAAGAAGGTGGGGGTGCTGGGAGGGTCCGAGAGGTTTGGAGAGGGTGAGGAGGAAGGGAGGCAGAGGGGATAGATGCAGGGAAGGTTCAGGAATGACCGCCTCCTGTTACCATACATGGGAAATGGGAATCTGGCTAACAAAGCCCAGAGCAGGGTGGGGCCTTGGACTCTTGGGCTTGGAATTCTTGCCTGATCTCACCAATCCCCTGTCTGGGCCTCAGTTCCCTCCCAGAGGTCTCCAGTTCCCTGAGACACCTGGGCCCCCATTTGATCATCTTTTCTCTCCTCTCTCTTCTCCCTCTTTCTAGCTGAAGGGAATGAGGAGTATAGTTCCTGATGCACAGTGACGCCCCACGCTGACACCTTCATAATGAAGCCGTGATTTTCAACACCTAAACTACCCTGGAGAACTGAGGGGACTGATTTGAGATCTGCTTCATGCCAGACATCTCCCCCTGCCCTTATAGTTCAAATAAAGATAATTCCACCTGTGAAACCCTCCTGGGCCCCTCTTTTACTCCTTTGTTCAAGAATGGAGCCAGGAGGGAGGCTGAGGGGTAAGAGAAAGCCAGCGGCAGTACATTCATTCAACTAATACATACTGAGTCTACAAAGCAGTCTGAAATACACTGGAAGCGGCAAGGGTACAAGGCAAGGATGCAAAAGGGACTAAGGCTTTAAGCTCTAAGTGCTCATTTTTAAAAACAGATTTTATTGGTATTTTCTTTTTGCATTGCTTACATTGGCCCCTGTACCTTTTTTCCTCCCCACTTCTAGAGAGCCATCCTCTGCAACAAATGAGACAGAGAGAGAGAGAATTAAGAGACAAATATGTTCTGCAAGACCAATCAACAAGTTAAAAAAAAAACTTTTGTCACATACAACGCACCAACCCCTGCCTGTACAAAGGAAAAGGAGAGGTGAATTTTCATGCATCTTCTTTGGGACCAAGCCAAGCACTTATTGATACAATGTAGGCACAGTAATTTCCATCAGAGAGGTACAAATATAAGTTCAGTAAAATTACATTCATCATAAGAAAGGTACAGAGTGCTACCGACACTAGAGATAGAGTGAGAGCTTTATCTGAGTGATCAACATAGAAGGGAAAATGGAGAAGGAAAGAGGACAATTTTAAATAGAGAATGATTTTAAATAATCATTATGAATTGAATAACCACTATCTGTTACACTCTAGATTAGATGCCATTGAGACTAAGGCATTTAACGGATATTTATATTAAAAGTCTAGGCATTGGGGGAGAACAGGAAGGAGTCTGCTGGTAAATGTTTAACAACTGGCTCTCTAGGTGGGGGGAGTGGAGAAATACCCATGACACACTTATGAGTTAAATCTGCATTCTTCACATTTTCTCCATCACTTTCTTAAGTCTAAAGAATCAACAAAACAATAAAGTAAGTTCTGATTTGTAGTGTTTGCCAGTTTCTAAGGGGTAAATGCTTATACGTAAAATTTAACAATTGGCTCCCTCTCAAGCTATGGAGCTGGTGGCTTCAGCACCATTCTGAGAACAGGATACATAAAATAATACAGGGTCTTTTCTCTTAAATAAATAATGAAATTATATAATTGTTTTAGTTAGAAGGAATTTAAGAGTGATCTAGTGCAGCTCCTTCACTGTATGTACAGCTGAATTTATACTAACTTATCTGATTCTGATCAGGGAAGCTTACAGAGAGGAGACAAATTTCTGATCTGTAAATTGGCAGGACAGAAACTGGTATAGATGTTTGAGGAAAGCAGTCCAGATCAAACCAACAAATAGTTATTGAACTGGTACTCTAAGTGCAAGAACCATAGAGACTGTCAAGAAGGATAAGATATGAGGCTTTACAAATAGCTGAGGAAAGACGGAAAGGGAAAGGGAAAGGAGAAAGGGGAAATATATACCCAACAGATGGAAAAATTCCAAAGAATTTCAAAGAGAAAAGAAAAACGTTTTCTTAAATGAGCAATGCAAAAAAATAAAAGAAAATAATAGAATGGAAAAGATGAGATCTCTCCAAGAAAATTAGAGATACCAAGGGAACATTTCATACAAAAAATGGGCATGATAAAAGATAAAAACGGTAGGGACTTAACAGAAGCAGAAGAGATTAAGAAGTGTCAAGAACACACAAAAGAAAAACGGAAAAAAGATCTTAACATCACTAATAACCATGATGGTGTGGTTACTGATCTGGAGCCAGACATCCTGGAGAATGAAGTCAAGTGAATTCCAGCTGAGTTATTTAAAACCCTAAAAGATGATGCTGTTAAAATGCTGCATTCAATATGCCAGCAAATCTGGAAATTTCAACAGTGGCCATTGGGGTAGAAAAGATCAGTTTACATCCCAATTCTAAAGAAGGTCAATGCCAATGAATGTTCAAATTACCAAACAATTGTGCTCATTTCACATGCCAGAAAGTTTATACTTAAGATTCTGCAAGCTAAGCTACAGCAATATGTGAACTGAGAATTACCAGAAGAGCAGGCTGATTTTCGAAGAGGCAGGGGAATTAGAGACCAAATTGCCAACATTTCCTGAAATATGGGAAAACCAAAAGAGTTCCCGAAAAACATCTGCCTCTGCTTCATCGACTACACTAAAGTCTTTAACTGTGGATCACAACAAAAACACGGCAAGTCCTCAAAGAGATGGGAGTGCCAGGTCATCTTATATGTCTCCTGAAGAATCTGTATGAGGGCCAAAATACAATACGGAGCAAACCAGACAGGGAACAACCAAGTGGTTTAAGATTGAGAAAGGAGTGCAACAAGGCTGTCTATTTTCACTTCACTTATTTAACTTATATACAGAGTACATCAAGTGAAATGCCAGGCTGGATGAATCAAAAGCTGGGCTTCTGGGAGAAATATCAGCAATCTCAGATACGCAGATGATACCACTCTCAGAGAGGCAAATGATATTACTCTAATGGCAGAAAATGATGAGAAATTAAGAAGCCTCTTGATGAGGGTGAAAGAAGAGAGTGCAAAAACTGGCCTGAAGCTTAACATTTAAAAAAACAACCCAAAACCTAAGGTCTTGGCAACTGGTCCCATCACTTCCTGGCAAATAGAGGGAGAAGAAATGGAAGCAATGTCAGATTTGATATTCTTGGGCTCAAAGATCACTGAAGATGGTGACTGTAGCCATGAAATTAAAAGACACTTGCTCCTTGGAAGAAAAGCTGTGGCAAATCTGGACAGCATACTGAAAAACAGACATCACTTTGCTGACAAAGGTTTGTATAGTCAAATCCACAGTTTTTCTAGTAGCAATATATGGCTGTGAGAGTTGGACTATAAGGAAAGCTGAGCACTACAAAATCGACGCTTTCGAATTGTGGTGCTGGAGAAGACTTTTGAGGTCCCTTGGACAAGCAAGGAGATCAAATCAGTCAATACTCAAAGAAATTAATTCAGGCTATTCACTGGAAGGTCAAAAGCTGAAATACTTTGGCCACATAATAAGAAGACAGGACTCATTGGAAAAGACCCTGCCTGATGTTGGGAAAGATTGAAGGCAAAAGGAAAAGGGGATGTCAGAGGATGAGATGGATAGAGAGTGTCATGGAAAAAATGAACATTAACTTGGACAGACTTGAAGAGATAATGGAAGATAGAAAGGCCTGGTGTGCTAGGGTCCATGGGGTTCAGGAAGAATCAGACAAGGCGAAACAACTCAACAACAACAACAACAATATATGGCCCTTGTCTTCCATAGGGTTAGCCTATGCAGAGGTTTGAAAATGGACTACAGGTAGGGAATGAGCAAGAAACTGTCCACAATTTGTCTACTGAGCTTACTTGTGAAGCACTGCTTGTGGAGTGGTTGGGGAATCCTACAGGGTTATATTTTTAAAGCAGCCAAGGGCATGGTCAGAATTGGTACAAAACATACCCCCCAAAAGTCTAGGGCACATCCCACAAGGACATACAAAGTCAAGGAGAAAGTGGCTTTAGGCTTAGAGAGATTATGCTGCAAAGGGGTGAATGTGTAGCTCTTGGCTATGGGAAGTCTCATTCTCTGTTGGGTCCTCAGCAAGGTCCCTCGTGTTATGATGTAGCTTTCATGGGGCTCCTAAGTCCTGAAAACACCTCTCTCCATGGGGTCCACTCTATCCTTACTTCCCTAGGCAGTTGCCGCCCTTAAACACAGACTTTTTGAGAACACTACTACCATCACAGGCGGGAAATCCCAAATCTTCCAGCCCTCTGAGGTGACTTGGTCAAAGTCACATTGGTGGTAAAGGTTGGATCCTGGATTCAACCCAAAGTCCTCTAATGCCAAATCCAAGGTTGTTTCTCCTGCATCCCAATGTCTCTTGAGGCAACTAGGTGGTGCAGTGGATAGAATACCAGGCCTGGAGTTAGGAAGACCTGAATTCAGATTCAGCCTCAGATACTTCCTAGCTGTGTGACTCTGGACAAGTCACAAATCTCTATCTGCCTCAGTTTCTTCCACTGTAAAGTGAAGATAATAATAGCACCTAATTCCCAGAGTTTTTGTGAGGATTAAATGGTATATTTTCAAGGTGCTTAACATGAAGTCTGGCATATAGTAAGTGCTATAGAAATGCTTATTGCCTTCCCCTTCAACTGAAGTAAAAAATGCAGGGGTAATAATCATGATTTTAGGCAAGGCAAAAATAGACCTACTTTTAAAAATAAACAATGAAACTACATTTTGCTAAAAGGTTCCATATACAATGATCTGATAGTAATACTAAAAATACGTCATTTTTGCCAAATGGCATAGCATCTAAATTCTTAAAGGAAAACTTAAATGTGTTACAGGAAGACATATACAGTAAAACCATAGGAGTGGGGAGACCTCAATTTACCATTCTCAAACCTAGATAAATTGAACCAAAAAATAAACAAGAAAGTAGTTAAAGATCTGAATAGATTTTTTTTTTTTAGGCAATTGGGGTTAAGTGACTTGCCCAGGGTCACACAGCTAGTAAGCATCAAATGTTTGGTCTGAGGTTGGATTTGAACTCAGGTCCTCCTGACTTCAGGGCTGGTGCTGTATCCACTGAGCCACCTAGCTGCCCCCTAAATAGATTTTCAAAAAAAGTTAGGTATAACAGACCTCTGGAGAATACTGAATGGGAAATGGATGGAGTATACCTATTAAAAAGAGCATACATTTAACAAAAACTAACCATGCACTAGGGCATAAAAACCTCACAAACAAATGCAGAAAAGCAGAAATATAAAATTGCATCTTTTCCTGACCATAATGCAATCACAAATTATTTTCAATAAAGGGCCTTTGAAGCAAAGATTAAAAATTAATTGGAAACTAAATAACTTAATCCTAAAGAATGGATTGGTCAAAGAACAAGTTATGGAAACAATAAATAATTTCATTAAAGATAATGCTAACAATAAGACAAAATATACCAAAATTTATGGGATGAAGCCAAACTAGTAATTAGGAGAAATTTTCTGTCTCTAAACTCTTTCATCAATAAAAGAAAGAACGGACCAAAGAACTGGGCATGCAACTAAAAAATTAGAAAAACAACACTTAAAAACTCCTAAATAAACACCAAAATAGACAACCTAAACATTAAAGGAAAGATTAACAAAACTGAAAGTTAAAAACCCCTCACTGAATTAAGAAATAAAACTAGGGGCTTATATGTGTTGTTGTTGTTGAGTTGTTTCCAACTCTTCATGACCCTATTTGGGGTTTTCTTGGCAAAGATGCTGAAGTGGTTTTGCCATTTACTTCCCTAGCTCATTTTGTGATGAGGAAACTGAACCAAACAGAGTGTAGTGACTTACCCTGAGTCACACAGCTAATAAGTGTCTGAGACTGGATTTGAACTCACAAAATGAGTGTTCCTGACTCCAGGCTCAGCTCTATCCACTGCAACACCTAGTTGATGTGTGTGTAAATGTATGTCTGTGTATATGTATTGATACACACACATATGTGTATGTGTGTATATGTGTATGTGTACATATGTGTCTGTACACATAGACATATACACACACAGGCTGTTAGCTAATTTGTTTAAAAAAAGAAAGAAGAAAACCAAATTACCAGCAGAAAAATTTAAAAGGTCAATTCACAACCAATGAAGAAAAAATAAAAGCAATTATTAGGAACCATTTTGCCCAACTATATGTAAATAAAACTAAAAATCTAAATGAAATAGATGAACATTTACAAAAATATAAATTGCCCAAATCAATAGAAAAGAAAAGAAAATACATAAATAACCCTTTTTTAGAAAAAGAAAAAGAATAAACCATAAATTAACTTCTAAAGAAAAAAATCCAGGACTGGACAGATTTGCAAATGAATTCTACCAAACATTTAAGGAATAATTAATTCCAATCCTACATTAACTATTTGAAAAAATAGGCAAAGAAAGAATTTTACCAAGTTTCTTATATGATACAAATATAGTTTTGATAACTAAATCAGAGAAAGTCAAAACAGAGAAAGAAAACTATAGACCAATTTCCCTAATGAGTATTCATGCAAAAGTATTAAATAAAATATTAGCAAAAAGACTACAGCAATATATCAAAAAGCTCTTACAGTATGACCAGGCTGGATTTGTACCAGGAATGCAGGGCTGATTCAATATTAGGAAAACTATAACTATGACTGACTATTTTCATAACAAAACCAACAAAAATCATATGATTATTTCAACATATGCAGAAAAAGCTTTTTTTTTTTTTAATTTTTAGGCAATTGGGATTAAGTGACTTGCCCAGGGTCACACAGCTAGTAAGTGTCAAGTGTTTGGTCTGAGGCCCGATTTAAACTCAGATCTTCCTGACTTCAGGGCCAGTGTTCTATCCACTGCGCCACCTAGCTGCCCCTAGAAAAAGCTCTTGAAAAAATATGCCTATTCTTGTTGAAAACACTAGAAAACAAAGAAATAAATGGAGCTTTCCTTAAATTAATAAGTAGTATCTTTCTAAAACCACGAGCAATCATTATCTGTAATATAGATAAGCTACACGCCTTCCCAATATGGTCAGGGAGAAGCAAGGATGCCCATAATCACCATTACTATTCAATATTGTACTAGAAATGCTAACTAAAGCAATAAGATAAGAAACAGAAATTGAAGGAATAAACATGGGCAAGGAGTAAACAAAATTATCCCTTTTTGCAGATGACAAGATGCTTTACTTAGAGAACCCTAGACAGTCAACTAAATCAGTATTTACATACATTACCAACAAAATCCAGCAGGAAGAGACAGAAATAGAAATTCTATTTAAAATAACTATAGACATAAATTTTTTTTAAAAGTTTAAAATAAGGGGCAGCTAGGTGGCACAGTGGATAGAGCACCAGCCCTGGATTCAGGAGGACCTGAGTTCAAATTTGGCCTTAGACACATAACACTTACTAGCTGTGTGACCCCGGGTAAGTCACTTAACCCCATTGCCTAGCCAAAAAAAAAAACCCATAAAAAAGTTTAAAAAACTATATTACTATATAGTATAGAGAACTATATTACAAATACTGTTCATATAAATAAAGACAGATCTGAATAACTAAAAAAACATTAATTGCTCATGGGTAGCTAAGTAAATGTAATAAAAATGACAATGCTACCTATTAATGTATTTGTTCAGTGCCATACCAAACTACTAAATAATTAGAAAAAAATTAATAAAATCCATCTAGAGGAACAAAAGGTCAAGAATATTAGGAGAATCAATAAAAAAGTGGGAAGAAAGGGAGCCTAGCAGTACCAGATCTCACACTATACTACAAAGCTATAATCATCAAAACAGTTTGGTACAGGGTAAGAAATAGAGAGTGATCATAATAAATACCAGTGGAACAGATTAAGCACATAATTTACTGAAACAAATGAGCATAGTAACCTAGTATTGAATAAACCCAAAGATGCTGGCTACTGGGGCAAGAAATCACTATTTAACAAAAACTGTTGGGAAAACTGGAAAATACTCTGGCAGAAACTAGGTTTAGAACAACATCTTACACCATCTGCCAAGCTAGGCATAAAATGAGTACATGATTTAGACATAAAGAGTGACATTATCCGGGAGCCAAGATGGTGGAGTAAAGCAGGAAATCACCTGAACTCTCTCAAATTCACCTCAAACAACTATATAATCGTCCCTAAAAATGAATTCTGGAAAAGCAGAACCAGCAAAAAGACATGGTGAAACAATTTTGCCAAGATAACTCAGAAGGTTGGCAGGAAAAGTCTGCCTCACTTGGGTAAAAGGGGAGAGCAGTCCAGGGTAGGCAGTGTCAGGGTAAGACAGCAGCAGGCTGTGCCCCAGCAAGCCAGTGGGAGACCCTGTACCCCAGTGCAGGTCAGTGACTGAGACCTCATGGCCCCAGTGCAGCAGCAGGCAAGCAACCAGAGCTCCCCCCCCCATACCCCAGGGCCCAGCTCGGCACCAAGCCCCTCACATGATATGAACAGGCAGTTTTCAGATGAAGAAATAAAAGCTATCCATAGTCATATGAAAAGATGCTTTAAATCACTATTGATTAGAGAAATGCAAATTAAAACAACTCTGAGGCACCACCTCACACCTATCAGATTGGTTAATATGACAGTAAAGGAAAATTATAAATGTTGAAGGGGATGTGGGAAAATTAGGACATTAATGCACTGTTGGTGCAGTTGTGAAATGATTCAACCATTCTGGAGAGCAATTTGGAACTATGCCTAAAGGGCAATCAAACTGCGCATACTAGCAATACCACCACTAGGTCTATATGTCAAAGAGATGTTTTAAAAAAGGGAGAAAGGGCCTACTTGTGCAAAAATATTTATAGCAGCTCTTTATGTGGTGCCAAAGAATTGGAAATTGAAGGGATGCCCATCAATTGGGGAATGTCTGAACAAATTGTGGTATATGAATGTAATGGGATACTACTGAGCTATAAGAAATAATGAGCAGGTAGATTTCAGAAGAACCTGGAAAGATTTACATAAACTGATGCAAAGTGAAGTGAGCAGAACCAGAAGAATATTGTACACAGTAACAGCAACATTGTACAATGATCAGCTATGAATGACTTAGCTCTTCCCAGAAATATAATGCTCTAAGACAATTCCAAAGGACTCATGACGAAAAATGCTATCCACATCCAGAGAAAGAACTGAGTCTGAATGCAGACTGGAGCATACTATTTTTCCTTTCATTTTTTTGTGTTTTTTTTTTCCTTTGGAGCTATTTCTTCTTTCGCAACACGACTATTATGGAACTATGTTTTACATGATTGCACAAACATAGCCTATTTCAAATTTCTTACTGCCTTAGGCAGAGGGAAAGTGAGGGAGGGAAAGAGAAAATTTGAAATTCAAAATTTTTTAAATGAATGTTAAGATTTGTCTTTACATGTAATTGGAAAAAATAAAATACTATTAAAAAAGAGTGACATCATCAGCAAATTAGTAGACCATGGAATAAATTACCTGTCAGATCTATGGCCAGCAGAAGAGTTCATAACCAAACAAAACAGATTCATAGGAGATAAAATGGATAATTTTGATTACATAAAATTTTTAAAAGTTTTTTTTTTACAAACAAAACTAATGTAGTTAAAACTAGAAGAAAACCAGGAAATTGAGGGAGGGAGTCTTTGCAGCAAGTTACTCTGATAAAAATCTCATTTCTAAGACATATGGGGAATTGATCCAAATTCACAAAAATAAGAACCATTCTCCAATAGATAAATTGTCGAAGAATATGAATCGACAGTTTTCAGGGGGTAGAAATTTAAATTATCAATAGCCATATATAAAAATGCTCTAAATCACTAATAATTAGAGAAATGCAAATTAAAACAACTCTGAGGTATCATCTCACACTCATCAGATTTGCCAAGAGGAAAATGATCAATGCTGGTAGTACTGTGGGCAAACAGGTACACTAATTCTCTATTTGTGGGACAGAGAACCAGCCAAATCATCCTGGAAAACAATTTGGAACTACACCCAAAAAGCTATTAAATTGTGCGTACCTTTTGACCTGGCAATACCTCTAACAGGTCTATACTCCAAAGAAACCAAAGAAAGAGGAAAAGGGCCCATATGTACAAAAATATTTATAGTAGCTTTTTTGTGTGTATGGTGGCAAAGAATTGGAAATTGAGGGGATGCTTATCAATTGTGGAATGGCTGAATAAGTTTGGTATATGAATGCAATAGAATACTATTGTGCTGTAAGAAATAATGGAGATGGCTTCAGAAAAACCTGGGAAGACTTATACAAACTAATAAAATGTGAAGGAGAACAATTTATATAGCAGCAATATTGTAAAAGACAATCAACTTTGAAACACTTAGTAATTCTTATTCTGTATATAACTTACTTTGTATATATTTGTTTACATATTATCTTCCCCACTAGATTGTAAGCTCCTTGAGGGCAAAGACCATATTTTGCCTCTTTTTGTATACCTAGCACTTAGCACAGTGGCTGGTATATAGTAGGAGCTTAATGAATGGTTACTGATTGATTGATCAACACAATGGCCAACCACAGTTCCAAAGGTCTCATGATGAAACATGCTATCTGCCTCCAGATAGAGAGCTGATGGACTCAGAGTGAAAACTGAAGCATATTTCCTTTCCTTTCTTCCTTCCTTCCTTCCTTCCTTCCTTCCTTCCTTCCTTCCTTCATCATCATCATCATCATCATCATCATCATCATCATCATCATCATCTTCTTCTTCTTCTTCTTCTTCTTCTTCGTCTTCGTCTTTTTGAAATAGTTAATGCAGGTATTTGTTTTGCATGGCCATACGTATTTGTAACAGGTTTTGTTTTTCTAGCTTCCTCAAAAGGTGGTAAGGAGGGAAACGGAAGGGAGAGAATTCAGAATTAAAAATAAAATACAATTGAATTTTTAAAACGCATTTTTGAAATTTCAGCAAGGCACATTCTTCGTCCACTTGCCTGTGTGGACGCACCAGCCAAATTTCTTTTGAGTGAGTACAGATCTCTTCCAGGATCTGCAGTGTCTTGGGGCTTAACAAAACCAAATCAATGTCATTCACAAACAGGAACACCTGGAGGACCTCCTTTTCCACAGGGAACCCTTCCTCAACCCAGACCTTATGGATGTCCTCCTCCATCAGAGGGATGAACGCTTCTGGTGAGCGTGCATCTTTCTGTTTTCTGGCTCTCCTGATGTTTATTATCAGTGTTATTTCTGTTGTTGCATCTTCAGGGGAATCTTAAATAATCTTGATGTATGGATGGGAGACACATTGCTGTATAGGAACATTTGGTTCCACCAAATTAAAAGTTTTTCATCATCAACAAAGAAGAAGTACAAGGAGGGGCAGCTAGGTGGCGCAGTGGATACAGCACCAGCCCTGAAATCAAGAGGACCTGAGTTCAAATCCAGCCTCAGACCAAATACTTGACACTAGCTGTGTGACCGTGGGCAAGTCACTTAACCCTAATTGCCTAAAAAAAAAAAAAAACAACCAAAAAAACCAAGAAGTACAATGAAATCTTATATTTTCTACATCTTTCATTCAACTGTGAGATGATAAAGATGTGGTCCATTGTTAAACACTCTTGCGAAGCCTGTTTGTTTCTTTTTTTTTGCGAGGCAGTTAGGGTTTTAGTGACTTGCCCAGGGTCACACATCTAGTGAGTATCATGTGTCTGAGGCCAGACTCCGAGGTTGGTGCTCTATCCACTGTGCCACCTAGCTGTCCCCTGTTTGTTTCTTACTAATGCCCTCATTGAGAATGCCCTTAATTTGTGTACAGATGACTCTCATAAAGATTTTATATAGATGGAGAAGTAGTGATAGATGTCAGTAGTTCTCTTGGTTACCATTTGTTTGTGTGTGTGTGTGTGTGTGTGTGTGTGTGTATGTGTATGTGTGAGAGAGAGAGAGAGAGAGAGAGACAGAGAGAGACAGAGAGAGACAGAGAAAGAGAGAGAGGTGCTGTATTAATAATACTTGAGTTTTTCCCCCTACGCCTTTGGTATCTCCCTTTCCTTCAGATATCTTGTTTATCAATCCCTCAATGTCCTGACAATTATATAGCCTCCAGCGATGAGCTGCTTTTCCCATCTTTGCTCTCTTTAGTTCCATTTCTACCCCTCTAGATGCACTTTAATGATTCGGATGTTTGGGAGTATTCTGGTTCCAATATCCATGGAGAAAATCGTTTGTTGAAATGGTTTCTTCAAATCTTTTCCATTTTTTGTTTGCAGTTCTCTTTCCATTTTCATCCTTGAATGCTCTTGGGATGACTTTGCTTAGTTGAGTATTTTGCCAGGCTTTCTGTAAACTGGCTTTATTCTCCACTACCAATCTCTGTTTTGTAAGATGATATTCCTTCTAATCTTCCATTATCGGTTTTTGTGTAAGATTTTACAAACAAGCTTATATTTTAACATAGTATTGCCTTTAGCAGCCTTCTCACTCTTTGGAAATTAAGTCAAATGATTGCTCACTAAGGCCTTTTTAGCCTCGTTGTTGTGGCAATTAATTCACATTAGTTTTTAATTATTTTAACAAATAATTTCTGGGTGAAATTATTATAGTCACCATTGATGTCTTTTCTGTTTCCCATTTACCATATTTGATTTTCAATAACTTACTTAAATATTTTTTCTCATTCTTCTTTTCTCTTATTATAAATTCTGATTTTCACTCAGAGTTGATGATCTGACTTTGCACAAATAGCTGGCTCAGGAATAATTCCCACGTCAATAAGTCTTTTCCTATCTGTCAAAATGTAATTAATTTTGTCCTTTTTGATATTATTTGGTCCTGTCCTATCTAATGCAACCATTTTTTAAAGCGTTCATGATACAAAGATGTGAGGCTTTTGTATAACCTACAAGTCTTTGGCCTTTCTCCTTTCTTTCTCCTGAACTATACTTTTCCCACACATTCCTCCCCATATACACACCTCTTCCCATGTGCACTGAACTCACCCAGTACCAGCATGTGCGTTGGTAGGATTTGGAGGGAGGGTCTCGCCAAGTTCTGCAGAGAATTTCTCTGATACTTTGTCCTCAGCAACCAAAGTTGGTACTTAACTTGCAATGATTTTAATGACCTTCATCCAAATGTTTACAATTAGTACACCATGTGATGAACAAATGCCCTATTAAACAATGTTTCTTGTAGCTTTGGGGAATATGTTACAACCCACTCCATCAGCTCGCTCCCTGATCTCACTTATAAGCCATCCTTCCATTTCACTTCATCTTCCTTCTTTCTTCTGGTTTCACTGATAGCAAAGATGTCATCAGCTTTTCTAGCAACATACCCACACAATGGTCATTGGAAAAAGAGCTCATATTCAAAGTACAAATTAGTCAAAGCAAAATTTGTTGACAGTCAATATAAAAGCAGTGGAATTCTAAGCACTCTTTGCCTTCTTCCCCACTATTTTACAGATGATATCTGTAAAGGACTTGGCACAGTGCCTGGCACATAGCTGGTGTTTAGTAAATGCTTGTTTCTCCCTCCATCCTCCTTTACTACTGATCTGTGGCCATCCCTGCAGAACTAGGACTTGGCATAGTCAGAAAAATGTCACCACCAGGTGGCCAGCCTCCTAACAATGTGCCTCTCTGCAATTTGCTAGTTTGGTCCTTAGAAAACAGACTCATTCTGTTAACAAGGCCAGACTTGAAATCTTTCCAGCATGTGTGACTCAGTTTGTGCTCCACCAGCAGAGCCTTCAAAAAAGCACGATCACCTCCATATCACACGAGAACATCAGAGAAGGGCTTTGTGGATAGTTAAATTAAAAATTATTTTTTAAAAGTTTTTTCATCTTTATCTCATCCATTTTTTCACATTTGTGTTTTATAATGCACATAATGTATCAGTCCAGTAGTATAGATTTATAATTTATAAATACACACATATTGGAGGTGTATTGATGTGTTTTGAATTTTCTATTGATGGGATTATATGATCAAAAACATTTAGAAACCACTGATATAGAGGATAGATTGAACGGGAGAGACTGGAAGCAGGGAGATCAGTTAATAGACTATTGTACTCATCTAGGTCAGTGGAGATGAAGGCCTGAATTAACATAGACCGTCTGGGAGTGAAGAGAAAAGAATGACTAAGAGAGGTTCTATGAAGGTAAGATCCTGGTAACTGACTGGATATGGAGAGGGCAGAGCAGGGGAGGGGAGGGAAGAAAATCTCCAAGATTGTGACCCTGGACAACTTAAAGGATGTTGGTGGCCATCAACACAATGAAGAAGTTTGGAGAGGGATGGGTTTGAGGGGAAATATGAGCTCTATTTTAAAAGATGTTGAGTTGGAGATGACCATGGAGCACCTGCGGGGAGGAGATCTACCCATAACATGGTACGATGAGTTTGGATTCAGGAGAGAGATTGAGGTTGGACATATAGATTTGGGAGTCAGTTGCAGAGATATGATGATGATGATGATGATGATGACGATGATGAAGATGATAACTCCCATGGGTGCTAATGAGATTATCAAGGAAGAGAGTAGAGAAGAAAGAAAAGGGCCTTCAGGGATACCCATATTTAGTGGACAAGAAGACAATCTAGCAAAAGATACCAAGAAGCAGCAATGAACCAAGGTAGCACAATCAAATAGGAAAAGTGTGACAGAAATCAAGAGAGGAGGACATGTCCATGATGAGGGAATGGTTAATGAGATCAAAATGGCTCTGGTGCTGTAAGTCTGTGTCAATTCCCTAGGTTTTTATTTAATAGATTTTTTTATTGGCAACACTTGATGTGAATATTACTTCCCTATCTTTATAAATTTTATTATGCAAAAGCTTTTAATCCTTTTTACCTTTTATAATCTTTGCGATCATTTACTCAATTAAGAATTCTGCTTCTGATCATGCTTGTGAAAGGTATCCCATCTCATTTTTTTCTGATTATTTTTTTACAGGACCTATCATATTCAGGTCCTGTATTTATATGAAACTTATCATGGTTTATGGGTGAAGAAGCTGGTTGAAATCTATGTTTTTCCAAACTTCTTTCTAATTTTGCCTGAAATTCTTGTAAATAGGCACTCCTTTTCCAAGTAAATTCTATTTTGGGGTTTATCCAATCTATTGCCTGCTGATTTTAGCTTTGTAATATCTCTTGTCTTTCCCCACTCCAATCCATCTCCCGATTAGCTGTCAAAGAGATTTCCCTACAGCAGGTTTGACCCCGTCACCCACTATTCTATAAATTCCACTGGCTCCCTATCACCTCCAGGAACAGAGATAAATGCTCTAATGAGCATTCAAAGGGCCCCCTCCTACTTTTTTACATCTTACTCCACATATGCCAGCACCCAGTGACACAAACAAGCCACTTCATCAAGTGGCTCTGGGCATTTTCTCTGGCTGTCCCTGGCCAGGGAGACTCTTCCTTCTCATTTCCACCCCTGGCTTCCTTCTAGTCTTAGCTAACATCCAACCTTCTACAGGAAGCTTTTCCCCATCACTCCTAATTCTCCAATGTATCCTGTACGGAGCCTGTTTATACACGGCTGTTTCCTTCTTGTCTCCCCCATTAGACTGGGACTTCCCTGAGAGCAGAGATTGCCTTTGGCCTTTGTATCTTCAGTGCTTAGCACAGTGTCTGGCCCTTAATAAATGTTTACTGACTGATCATCCAACAGTAGGAATCGAGTTTAATCAATCCTGATTCTGATTTATCTTAGTTTGTTTCACTGATCTTTTTTTCTAGTTTTTAACCAGCACTGGCTTTGATGATTATTGCTTTAAAAGAGAGTTTGGGGTCTGGAGTGCTAATTCCCCCTCCTTCCAATTTCTAATTATCATCTCCCTTGAGAATCTACCAGGGGTGGGGAATCTTTGGCCTCCAGGCCACACGTGGCCCTCTAGGTCCTCAAGTACAGCCCTTTGACTGAATCCAAACTTCACAGAACAAATCCCTTTAATAAAAGGATTTGTTCTGTAAAACAGTCAAAAGGTCACACCCAAGAACCTTGAGGCCCCAGGTTCCCCACTCCTGCTTACTTTTTGTTCTTCCAAGTGAGTTTTGTTATAATTTAATCTAGCCCTATAAAGTAACTTCTTGGCAGTTTGACAGGTACTTCATTAAATCACTAAAGTTAATTTAGTTCATGTCATTTTTATTACATTGGTGCTGCAGATCATGGGTAGTGGCTATTCTCCCCATTATTTGTCTAACTTTATTTTTGTAAAATGTCTTGCTTATAAAGAGCACATAAATCTGGGTAGATTGATTCCAGATAGTTAATATATTTTGTAATTATTTTTGAATAGGAATTCTCTACCATTTACCCTTGGTTTTTGTTACCTGCTTCAGATACTTATTAGCTATGTGACCCCATGGACATGTCATTTAACCTCTGTTTGTCTTAGTTTCCTCACCTGTAAAATTGGATGATGTTAGCACCTATCTCTCAGGATTGTTTTTTTTTTAATTTATTTTTTTTTATTTTTAACATGTGTTTTTAAAACTTACAAATTTTCTTCCTTCCTCCCTCCCCACCCACCCTCATTGAAAAGGCAAGCATCTCAACACAGGTTATAAATGTGTAGTCATGCAAAACACTTCCATAGTAGTCCTGTTATGAAAAACTAAGTATATTTCCCTTCATCCTATCCTACCCCCCATTTATTCTATTCTCTCTTTTGACCCTGTCCCTCCTCAGAAGTGTTTGCTTTTAATTATCCCCTCCCCCAATCTGCCCTCCCCTCTGTCAACCCCCTGCTGTCTTGTCCCCTTCCCCCCTTTTTTTCCTGTAGGGTAAGAAAGATTTCCATACCACATTGTGTATGTTATTCCCTCCTTAAGCCAAATTCTCTGAGAATAAGATTCACTCATTCCTTCTCACCTTCTCCCATTTCCCCTCCACTGTAAAAGCCTTTTCTTGTCTGTTTCAGGTGAGATATTTTACCCCATTCTACTTCTCCTTTCCTCCTTCTCCCAGTATAATCCTCTCTCACCCCTTAATTTTATTTTCCAGATATCACCCCTTCATCTTCAACTCACCCTGTGCCCTCTATCTATCTATTTATACATACCTATATTTTTTCCCCTCCCACTACCCTAATACTGACAAAGGACTCATGAGTTACAAATATCATCTTTCCCTGCAGAAATGTAAACAGTTCAACCATAATAAGTCTCTTATGATTTTTCTTTCCTGTTTACCTCTTCCATGTTTCACTTGAGTCTTGTATTTGAAGGTCAAATATTCTATTCTGGTCTTTTCCACAGGAATGCTTGAAAGACCCCTATTTCATTGAATGACCACTTTTTACCCTGAAGGATTATACTCAGTTTTGCTGGGTAGGTGATTCTAGGTTGTAGTCCTAGCTCCTTTGCCTCTGGAATATCATACTCCATGCCTTCGAGACCCTTAATGTAGAAGCTGCTAAATCTTGTGTTATCCTGATTGTGTTTCCACAATACTTGAATTGTTTCCTTCTGGTTGCTTGCAATATCTTCTCCTTGACCTGGGAATTCTGGAATTTGGCTACAACATTCCTAGGAGTTTCTTTGGAGATCTCTTTCAGGAGGTGATTGGTGAATTCTTTCAATTTCTATTTTGCCCTCTGGCTCTAAAATATCAGGGCAGTTTTCCTTGATAATTTCTTGAAAGATGATGTCTAGGCTCTTTTTTTGATCATGACTTTCAGATAGTCCAATAATTTTTAAGTTCTCTCTCCTGGATCTATTTTCCAGGTCAGTTGTTTTTCCAATGAGATATTTCACATTCTCTTCTATTTTTTCATTCCTTTGGATTAGTGTTACAATGCTCTGATTTCTCAAATTGTCACTAGCTTCCAATTTCTCCATTCTAATTTTTAAGGAAGTATTTTCTTCAGTAAGCTTTTGAACTTCCTTTTCCATTTGGCCAGTTTTGCTTTTTAGGGCATTCTTCTCCTCGTTGGCTTTTTGGACCTCTTTTGCCATTTGGGTTAGGCTATTTTTTAAGGTGTTATTTTCTTTAGTATTTTTGGGGTCTCCTTTAGCATCACTCTCAGTTTTTCCTCTACTTCCCTTACTTGCTTCTCAAAATCCTTTTTGAGCTCTTCCATGGCCTGGGACCAATTCATATTTTTCTTGGAGGCTTTGGATGTAGGAGCTTTGGCTTCATTGTCTTCTTCTGGTTGTATGTTTTGATCTTCTTTGTCATCAAAGTAAGATAATATAGTCTGACTCTTTTTTGCGCTGCTTGCTCATGATCGGCCAATTACTTGAGTTATAAACTCTTTGTTAAGGTAGGAGTCTGTTTCCAGTGTGGAGTAGGTACTGTCCCAAGCTTCAGGGGTTTAGGGCAGCTGTTTTCAGAGATACTTCTAGGGACCTGTAAATTTTCAGTTTTTCCAAGGTGCTATGATCAAGGGTGAGGTGTTTACTCCTTTCCCGGCCTGTGTTCTGGTCTATGAGCACTCTTTTCTGTCTTGGAACTGTGAGAAGGGTTTCCTCTCCACAGCCACTACAAGCTCCACCATGCCAGCATTCCTCCTCGCCCCAGGACCACCACCCAGAACTGTGACCCAGATCCAAGCACAGGCAAAGCAAGAGATCCCTGCAATCCCCTTCTGATCAGCCACTCGATTCCCCCTCAGTCTGTGGGCTGGAAGCTCAGGAGGCCGCTGCCACCCTGGGACCACGCTCGGGAATGGGGCTGGAACCCCACTGTCCTTCTCTCTCAGCACCACAGAAATAGACTTTTCCCACTGACCGTCTAAGTTTTCTTTGGTGTTCATGGGCTGAAAAGTCTGGAAACCGCCACAGCTGCCTGAGATTCAGTCCTCTGAGGCCTGCTTCAGGTTCGCTGTGGCCTCCATGCCCATGCTGAACTGCCTTTCTGCTCAAGCAAGTCACTGCTTTTACTCTGCCATCTTGGCTCTGCCCCCTCCTCTCAGGATTGTTTTGAAGATCAAATGAGATGATAATTGTAAAGCACTTAGCACAGTGTCTGGCACATAGTAAGCACTATGTAAATGTTAGCTATTATTATTATTATTATTTAGAAATGCTGCCTATTTTTGTAGATCTAGTTTTAATCTTTCTACTTTACTTATTTAGAAATGCTGCCCATTTTTGTAGATCTAGTTTATGTCTTTCTACTTTACTTAAGCTAGGAATTATTTGTTAGTCAAAACACCACCACTTTGACCACTGTATCTCCTCAGCCACTTAGCACTGTGCCTGGTATATGGTAAGCACCTAGTAAATGCTTGCGGACTGATCCCGATGGAGGCAGCTCAGGACCCTGAGCTCAAGAGCCTCGGAAATAGCAATGTCCTCCAGACCTCCAGATTTGCTTCCATCCTGTCCTCCACAGCTGTCACTGAGGGGGGAGATCATTGTGGAAAAGGGGTCCACCTTCCTCATCACCTTTAGCACTGACCAACTTGAACTACTGACCAATTGTCAATGGGAGGATGAGTGTGAGAGACCTGAGAAGAGCAGCACCCTGCAGACCACTGGTCTTGCTTCCAGCTCAACCCTCACAACCAAAGGGGCTGGCCATCCCCGCCAACTGTCAACCAACTGCCACTCACAGGGCAGATGGGCAAGACTTGCTAAATATTATTTGAAACAGCAGCTACTCTGGGGGAGAGGAGGGAGGTAACATGTGTTAGAAAAAAAAACCCAAAGCACCATCTTAACCTGATAGGGAAAGCCCAGGACCATGAACTCAACAGCTTTTGGAATAGTAGTGCTGCCAGGCCAATGCCTGTGGCCATCACCCTATGAAGCAGCTCGGCCACTGCTCCTGAGGGGCTGCAGCCGCAGCTACCAAAGACCCAGAAAGGAACGTTCTAGCCACTAAAGTCCATGGCTCTGTCAGTTAGTTCAGAAACTATCAGAAACAGATAAGATTTTATCAGTGGGAAATAGCATTAAACAATAGGCATCACCATCCTTTGGGCTGCACTCTAAGGCCCATGTGACTTTTCCTTTTGTCCTGTAGCTAAAACCCCCATATTTATTGTTTCCCCCATTAGAATGTGAGTTCCTTGATGGCAGGGACTTTATTTTCTAGTTGTATCTTCATCACTTAGCACAGTGCTTTGTATAAACTAAGCACTTAATAGATGTGTAATTCATTCATTTATTCATTCTTTGTTGATTCTCTAGGGTTTTCTAAGTAACCCATAATGTCATTTGCAAATAGGGATAGTTTCATCTCCTCTTTGCCAATATTTATGTCTTTCATTTCTTTCTCTTGTCTTATTGCTATTGCTAGCATTTCTAGAATGGGAGTCAAATAATAGTGAGAAGAAGAGGTATTCTTGTTTCACCCCTACACTAACTGAGAAAGCTTCAAGCATTTCTCCATTGTAAATGCCAATTTTTAGCAATATACTTTTTATTATATTAAAAATTATTCTTCTATGTCTACACTTCTAAGGGCTTTTAGCTTAACACTAAAAGGAACAGGCACATAACTGAAACAAAATATTATCATTTTACTTTGAAATAAAAACTTTGATCTTTGTATCTTTTTATGGATTAAAAAAAATGCAATCAATTGACATAGCATGGTCCTTTGAGATTTTCTTAAATTTGGAGGGTACTTAGTGTTAAATGTCTTATTTTACCAAATTTTTTTCTGTATCTACCGTAAAAATACGGTAATTTTTAAAATATGATTAATTAGGTTGTCTCTCTAATACTGAGCCACCATTGCATGCCCTGGGTAAATATAACTTTGCCATAACAAACAATTTATTGGACGGATATTATCTTCCTGACCAGCTGCTCACTTTCCAAATTTGCTTTTCTCTCTTTAAACACCTATCTGCAATCAATGGCCCAGTGAGAACACTGGAAAGGGGCGGGGCCTCAGAAGGGGTGTGGCCTCGGAAAGGGGCGGGGCCATACGCACTGTCAAAAGACTTCCTCCGCCATCTGCTGGAAGCTGGTAACAATAGAAAGGGTGAAACCCCAGGCTTGAACCCTCCTTCCTCACCAGACAAGGGCCGGGCTCCTGGTTTGTCAGCAAGCTTCTCCGCGCATGCGCCCTGAGACAAGCCTGGCAAAGCCCGAGGAGGCTGAGGCCTACATGAGGCCGTGGAGATCCAGGCGTTGTTGGGGCCAGCACGTGTCTCCCCCTGTGGGCTTGCGCAGGTCTGTCCGCCACCAACTTCTGCGCGCATGCGTTCTGAGACAAGCCTGGCAAAGCCAGGGGAGGCTGGTGTCCAGGCGTTGTTGGAGCTAGCACGTGCCTCTCCAGCCAAGCTTTGCGCCTGCGCGGGCAGAAAAGGAGGGGAAGTGTCAGTCTGGGTAGCCCAGAGTGAGGAGAGGGCGGGAAGATGACGACCAGGTGGTGAGGGGCGGGAAGCGAACAGGTGAGGCAGCTCGCCAGACTTTCAGTTTCTTCTTTCTGGGGGTTTCGAGCTAGGAAGGGGAGAGGTGATGTGGAATACCCCAGGTGGGATTATGAGGAAGGGGATGAGGGGGCAGGTTGTGAGGGTTGGGGCAGGCCAAGGAGGGGAGGAATGTGTCTAGGGGTGTCACTGTGGCTGGGGGCGGGGAGGAAGAGCGGGGTGGAGGGGGAAGTGGGGGGAGGGGGTGGGGAGTGGGGGGAGGGTGGGGGTGGGGGCAGGGAGGAAGAGTGGAGGTGGGGTGGGGGGAAGGTGAGGAGTGGGGGTGGGGTGGGGAGTGATGGGGTGTTTGGGTGCCTGTGCTTGGACCCCGATTTCTCCCTGTCCTCAGAAACACTATCCCTGGCAATTTCTCTCTAGCCCAAGGACCCAGTCTCTGGCAATAACTCATGAATGGGCCCAGTGAGACAAACTATCTCTCCCTGTTAGAAGAACAAGCTGACCTCTGTAGAATTTCCCTTGTATGAACAGTACTATCTTGTACCAACAGAACCATCAAATACAGTTACTGTATACAACCCAGATGTCAAGCTATAGACGGCGACTCCTGAAATTGTCTTGTTACAGACATAACAGACCAAAACTATGCCCTTTAGGAACCCTCTCTTCTCTCCCCTCCCACCCTGGTTTCCAGTAGTGAATGATGTAGTCGTATATTATCTCCTAATTAGCATACTTGGCACATAATCCATTACTTTTCCTGTAAAAACTTTATCATCATTCCTGTTAGGTTGTAAGTTCCCTAAGGAGCTCTGCCCACCTCTGTCTGCTGTATAGCATAACAATAAATCTTTGCCACCTTGACTTAAAGAATGCTTGAGTCTGTGAATTCATTCCAGACGACAGTCTTTGAGGGGTCTCAACCTCTCAGACCTCAACAGGGAGGAGGCACTCTGCTACCCAGCTTTTGCACTGGCTGTGTACCTCATGCCTGGAAGGCTCTCCCTCCTCACCTTCCAAGTCCTCTCTGTCAAGGGCTACCTCCTTCCCTCCCTCCCTCCCTCCCTGAGACCTTTCCTGCTCCCTCCAGCCTTCCCTCCTCCCGAAACTGCTTTGCATATGCTTTGTATAGTTGTATATTTTATTTGTACAGATACCTGTTGTTTCCCCGATAGAATTCGACCTCCTTCATTGAAAGTAGAGGCAGTTTCATTTTCACTTCTTTGGGTATGTGTGTGTTCCCCTAATGCATGTTTCTCTATTGCATTCCTCATGGTGCCTGTTCTGAACCTTCTCTTCTCTCCTTGAGCCCCTACACCATCCCCTGCCCTTGCCTTCTCAGCCCAGAACCTCTTCCTATTTTATTCCTGTTACTGAGACAATAGGGTCGTTCTGCCTTGACCTCCTACTTCTCCCCTTCATCTCAAAAGGTATTGTGTGGTTGTGGATTGTAGGCTTGTCCCCCCAGATCTGGAGTGGGAGAAAGTATC
Source organism: Vombatus ursinus (assembly GCF_900497805.2). Lineage (NCBI taxonomy): Eukaryota > Metazoa > Chordata > Mammalia > Diprotodontia > Vombatidae > Vombatus > Vombatus ursinus. Next base: position 2,073,044 of record NW_020950600.1, on the reverse strand, counting down.
ACAATCATTACTGTGTGAGGGGTACAGGTATTGGGGAAGGATCTCACCATAGAGTAGTGTGGATTTTAGGCACTCCCTAGAAGGGAGTATATTTCTGTGAGGTTGTATTATGGTGGGATTGGGGTATCCACAAAATTTGAGGAAACCCAGAAGATAAACCCAGGAGTAGTATGGGCCTATGCGGAATCACCCTAGGTTGTAGGTAGGCTTCAGGTAATTTTGTTTTGTTTTGTTTTTGCTTTTTGGTGAGGCAGTTGGGGTTAAGTGACTTGCCCAGGGTCACACAGCTAGTAAGCGTCAAGCGTCTGAGGCTATCCTCCTGACTCTAAGGCCAGAGCTCTATCCACTGCACCACCTAGCTGCCCAGATTCAGGTAATTATGAGATCACCATAAAGTCATGAGGAGTTCCTTCAAGTCATTTTGGGGTCACATCACAGGTGTGGGTGGGATGATTTTGGGTAGTGCATGGAGAAGAGGTCCTTAAGTTGCTGGGTATTTTTTGGTTTCTCCATGAGAGTCATGAGCCTTAAATCATTATTGGGCAGTTAGCTCATGGAATGTGAGATGCTATTAAGAATTATGTATGTGTATTAAGGGGCCTGGAGGCCCCTAAATTTTTATGGTCTCACTCCATGGGGACTGGGGGAATCACAAGTAATCATGGGGTTTCCCTGGAATCTGGGGGGTCACTAGCTTTTGTTGGATTGCCACATGATAGTGGGACAAGGCCTTGTGGGGTCACCACAGGGTGTGTGTAGGGCATTCTGTCATGGAGTGGCCTCGCAGTGAGGGAGTCATGTCATTGTGGGATTGCTAACGAGGGTAGACGGGTAATAATAGTTCATTTTTGTGGTCACCCTACTCGATTGGAAGGGAAAAAGGGGTTTTGGTTCAGAGTTATACCAAGTGGCATGTTAGTAGAGTGAGTTGGGAAGTCTTCTCTTTGGGGTGAGGAAGGCCAGACTGGTTGTGGGGTTATTCCACAGGATTGCTGGTGGGGGGGGGGTATTGGGCACAGGGGGCCAGCTTGCTGTAGGATTGTCCTTAAGGACTAATGGCAGGGACTGCAATTTGTGCGCTTAACCCCAGGCCATAAGGGACCACAACTTACTTTTGGAGTAACTTGTTATTAAAGAATTTGAGAATTAGTACGGACCTCAGCAGCTATCTAGCCAAACCCATACCTAGACGGAATCCTCATTATAATATACCTGACAAGTGGTTGTCCAGACTCTGCTTGAACATCTTCAGGGAGAGGGAACCCCTTGGCACCCCTGAAGTTTTGAAGTTCACAGTTATTTGGGGGTCACCCCATTGGGGATGAGGCATACATCTTCGTGAAGTCATCCTCAGGTTGGATGGGGTATACAAGTCACTGTGAGGTGACCCACAAGGGTTCTGGATGGGCTGCAGCCCACTTGTGTTTGAAAACACGAAGAGAAATAATTCCATGATTATTTTTACGAGACTTGCTCTGGTTAGCCCTGGAAGGCAGAGCTAGGAGCAGTGGGTGGAGGTTATTAAGAGGAAAATTTAGGTTTGGGGGCAGCTAGGTGGCACAATGGATAGAGCACCAGCCCTGAAGTCAGGAGGACCTGAGTTCAAAATCCGACCTCAGACCAAACACTTGACACTTACTAGCTGTGTGACCCTGGGGAAGTCACTTAACCCCAACTGCCTAAAAAAAAAAAAAAAAATTTAGGTTTGACGTAAAGAACAACATCTCTCAAAAGAGGGTGGGTCACTTCAGGAGACAGTGGAGCAGCCCTCCCTGGGAGTCAGAAGGTTGGGTGTGTAGTAGGAGGGATTCTCATTTGGGCCATTTGGGCTAGCTGGCCTCTGACAGCATAAATATATAGTAACAGCACATTCCATAAGGAAATAGTAAAAATGTCAAGGTCACAAACCAGAGTGACTTGAAGGAGGGTAGAACTGTAACAGTTTCCTCAACAGTCCTGGGAAAGTTCAGAAGAGAAAGGAGGAGGGCTTTGAGGAAAACATAGTAAGTTCAGTTGTGGGATACGTTGAGTTTGAGATGCCTCTGAGACATGCAGCTTGAAAAGCCTGGGGGAAAGACGGACAGATATGTGAGTTGTGTGCATGAAGATAATAGTTAAATCCATGGAAGCCAAGGAAATCACTGAGAGAAGTGTATAGAGGCAGGAAAGAGAGGTCCTGGGTCAGAACTGTGGGGAACAGCCTCATTTAGGATGGGTGCTATGAACAATAATGACCCAGCAAAAGGGATGGGGGAGAGGTCAGATAGGCAGGTGGAGAAGCGAGAGAAGACATTTTCAGGCGGGGAGGGTGGTAAACAGTGTCAGGTACATCAGTTAGGTCAGTAAGGATGAGGACTGAGAGGTGAGCTCAGCTTGGGACACGTTGAGTTTGAGGTGCCTGCAGGATGTTGAAGGCTAGGAGTCGAACAGTCAGCTGGTCAGTCAGTCATCAAGCATTTATTAAATGTTTATTTAAAAATGTCAGGCACTGTGCTAAGTGCTGGGGATACAAATACAAATAAAAAGAAAGACAGTTCCCACCTTTAAGGAGCTATGAACCCGAAAAAGGAAGCTGAAAAGGTGTATAGGGGGAGGAGATGGAGGGGGAGAAGGTCCCAGTTTGAGGGCATGATGGAGACATCTAAAAAAGTCCAAAAGTGATGTAGCTGGCAGAAATGGGGAGAAGGGTGAGCTGGGCCCCCTCCTTAAATGGAGGCCCTGGAGCTCATGGCCTGCCCTCTAGGCAGAGGGTCCATACAGAGGGACAGAGGGGACTGATAAGATTTGATGACTGGTTGAATTTAATCTTGCAAAATAATGAGATTTCCCAATAATGAGTTTCCTGGAGAAGGAAGGCATGATGGAGAAATTTAAAGAAGTCCAAAAGCAGGGTGGGAAATGGGGAGAACACTGTACTGGGACCCCTCCTTAAATGGAAGCCCCTGGAATACACAACTTGTATGGGGTCTGCTGCTTTTGTCCATCACTAGGGTTTTCTAATCCTCTTAAACTGATTAAGGAACTTCATAGTTCTTTAAGGAATCAGGAAATATAAATCTTCTTCACTCCACTAGTAAACATCTGAAAAGGGCACACCCTTTAGAAGATGCAAAAAGGCCACTTGGGAGTCCTCACAGGGCAGCCCATGACACTCCCAGTCTTTAATGTTGTCCAGCAGGTTGGAGGGAGTCAATTGATGAGGGGGCCTGCTGAACACCTCTTCCTGCCCTGCCCCACTCCCAATTCAGGAGGACTAACCTGGCAAAGGGATAGTCCAAGATTCTGATCCTGGGGCTGGTGGAGATTCCAAGGCAAGGAAGCCTTGAGGGAAGTTCCAGGGTGAGACAGCGGCTGAGGCATGGTTTGAAGTCCAGATGGTTTGAGTCCAAACATCTCAAGAGCAGAGATGGAAGGGTCTTAATAGCACAATATCTTCTTCTGGTTCTCCTACGTGTCTAGCCTCTCCTTAGTCTCCTTGACTAGCTCATCATGCATATAATATCCTCTGATTGTAAGTGTAGGGCAGCTAGGTGGTGCAGTGGGCTTGGAATGAGGAGGACTTATCTTCCTGAGTTCAAATCCGGCCTCAGACACTTCCTAGCTGTGTGACCCTGGGCAAGTCACTTCACCCTGTTTGCCTCAGTTTCCTCATCTGTAAAATGAGCTGGAGAAGGAAATGACAGACCATTCCAGTATCTCTGCCTAGAAAACCCCAAATGGGGTCACAAAAAGCCTCCAGTTGTCCTGATCTGTATCTTGCCAATGGACCCAAATGGCTCCAGAGGAGAGAGTGAGGCTGATGAGTTTGCACAGCCCTGCCTCACTTGCCTGTCATGGCATCACCTTCTTAATGCCATCGTGGTCTTTGAGAATGAAGGACAAACAATAACAGAAAGGGAGAGACGTCCTAGCCCTCCGGAGTAGGGGCTATCTGTGTGTGAGACAATACGGTGTAATGGAGAGAACTCTCCTGTCCTCTGTGCTGTCTCCATTCCTTAAAATTCCTCACTGGTTGTTCTCTCTTCCTCTTGTTGCACTGGACACAATCCTTCTCCCTGTACCATTGATCCCATTCCCTCCTATCTTTTCCAGGACCTTGTTCTGGCAAACATCCTCTCTCTCTTATACATCTCCAATCTTCCCAGCTGCCTACCAACAAGGTCAAGTCTCTCCAGTCCTAAAAAATCCTTCCCTCAACCTTTCTGAGTTATTTCACTTCAGTCCTCCCCTATATTACCAAATTTCTTGAAAAAATTATCTGTCTCGTTTCATCACTTCCTCAACCACTTGCAGTCTACCTTCCGCCTCCTCCCTCTACTAAAACTGCTCTCTCAAAGAGGGTTACCAAAAATCTAATTGCCAAATTTCTGACTTTTTAAAAAATCTTTAACATCTTTGATCTCTGCAGCATTCAACAGAACAGGTTAACCACCTTCCTTCCCAGTTGGCGGCAGAGATGCCATGTGGCAATAATTCTCCTTTCTTTCTAACCACTCATTTGTCTACTTCACTGGCTCCCAGGCTTCTCACAATAGCCTCTTAACTGATTTCTCTGTTCCTAGTATCTCCATTCTCTAGTTCATCTTCCAAAGAGCGGTCAAAATGATACTTCTAAGACACAGATCTGATCATATGACTTCCCTGCTTCTCTTCTCAGTGAATCTTTACCAGCCTTTTACTACTTCTCAGATGTGTAACCTGTGGTTCAGGGCCTGCCTGAGACTTTGAGCTCACATTAACTGGGTCCGGTCTTGAGTGCTGACCTCAGAAAGTCATTGTCTCTCTGGCTCATTACCTCACTTTGCCCTGGGAAAATTTTCAAGTATAGTTCATGTCTAGTTTGCACAAATGTAGGCAATAGGTTCCTAGCTCCTGTATGAACACTAGGTAACAAATGTATATTGAGTATAGGACAGCCTTTATTTTACCCCACAGAAAGTGCGTAAGCTGCAAAAGACTTCCTGCAGCCCCTAAACAGATACGGATAACATATAATCAAAGGACAAGGAGTCCGTAAGTAGATACAAGCCCTCACACTTGGGTTTGCAGTAGGAAACCTGTCACATTCTTGTAAACCTGTCACATTCCTGTAAATCACACAGTGTCTGGCATAGTTCTTTCCAAAGTTGGAGTGCCACCTTGTCACTTGAATTTCCCTTAGAAGGCAAACCCTTTGGGGTCTGCTAAGTAAATGGGCCGCTGTTTTCCCACGAGCATTGTTAAAATAGTTCACTGTAATAGGAATGGGTTGTAAGGTCCATATCCCTTACTTCCCCAAGGCCTAGTTTTGAACTCTTACTACTCCTTTAACTTCAGAGACAACATAAATGATGCTTTTCTTTTTCTAAGAGGCATATTTCTGAGGAAATTTCCCTTTTTATATAAGATCTGGTCCCCAATCTCTCAAAATTTAGGGTTATTGTTGAGACAACCCCTAAGCTTGGAACTGACCAAAAATCTTTCTTCTCTGGCAAGAAGGCTAAATTCTGTAGCCATTCTGTCTAGGAAATTTCTTTTCTCTGACAAGAAAATGGACTTCTAGAGTCCATGACCTTGAGATTACTCACAAGGTACTGCCTCCCAAAGACACGTGTTGCTAAGGAAATCACTCTTCTTTAACTAAAAGATGGATTCTGGGATCACACAACCTCAAAAACAGAAAACCTCCTTTACATAGGGTTTGGGTTCATAAATATTGTCTATGAACTTCCTGATTGAGCTGAGTGGACAAGTTCATGTCTATTTCCTCAGGAACTTTCTGATTGCCCCAGCTTCTGCCATCTCTTGAGCTGGAAAAATCCTTTCCTAGGTTATCAGGCTCTGACCTGTGCCCTGAAGGTTGGGGGTAAATACCTGTCACTTTGTCCCCAAAACAGTCCTCATCAGTCCCTATTATTATATGTCTGTCTCTCTTTTTGAAAATAATATATTTTTCCCAGTTGCATGTAAAAACAATTTTTAACATTTGTTTTTTCAAATTTTGAGTTCCAAGTTCTCTCTCTCCCTCTCTCCTCCCCCTTCCCTGTGAACAATTTGATAGAGGTTATACATGTACCGTCATGCAAGAATGTATTTTCCTAATAGTCATTCTATGAAAGAAAACGCAGACCAAAAAAACCCACAAAAAATTAAGTGAAAAAAAAGTATGCTTCAATCTGCATTCAGACTCCATCAATTATTTCTCTGGAAATGGGTAGTAATTTTCTTCATGAGTCCTTTGGAACTGTCTTGAAACTTTATATTGCTGAGAATAGCCAAGTTATTCACAGTTGGTCATTGCACAATATTGCTGTCACTGTGTACAATGTTCTCCTGATTCCACTCACTTCATTCTGCATCAGTTCATGTAAGTCTTCCCAGGTTTTTCCAAAATCATCCTGCTCATCATTTCTTATAGCACAATAGTATTCCATTACATTCATATACGACAACTTGTTCAACCATTCCCCAATTGATGGACATCCCCTCAATTTCTAATTTTTTTGCCACCTCAAAAAGAGTTGCTATAAATATTTTGCACAAATAGGTCCTTTTCCCTTTTTTTCTGGATCCCTTTGGGATACAGATCTAGTAGTGGCATTGCTGGTTCAAAGTGTATGCACAGTTTTGTGGCCCTTTGGGCATGGTTCCAAATTGCTCTCCAGAATGATTGAATCAATTCACAACTTTGCTAACAGTACATTAGTGTCCCAGTTTTTTCACATCCCCTCCAACATTTGTCATTTTCCTTTTCTGTCATGTTAGACAATCTGATAGGTGTGAGGTGGCACTTCAAAGTTGTTTTAATTTGCAATTCTCTAATCAATAGTGATTTAGTGCATTTTTTCATATGACTATAGATAACTTAAATTTCTTCTGAAAAAATGCCTGTTTTCCTGCCTGTCCTTTAACCATTTTATCAATTGGGGAATGACTTGTATTTTTATAAATTTGACTCAGTTCTCTATATATTTTAGAAATGCGGCTTTTATCAGAAACACTTTCTGTAAAAATTTTTCCCAGCTTTCTGCTTTCTTTCTAATCTTGGCTGCATCGGTTTTGTTTATGCAAAAACTTTTAAATTTAATATAATCAAAATTATCCATCTTCCATCTCATAATGTTCTTTTTCTTTTGTTTGGTCAGAAATTCTTTCCTTCTCCATAAATCTGACAGGTAAACTACTTCATGCTCCTCCTAATTTGCCCATGATATGCCTTTATGTCTAAATCATGTACCCATTTTATCTTGGTATACAGTGTGAGATGTTGGTCTGTGCCTAATTTCTGCCAAACTGTTTTCCAGTTTTTCCCGGCAGTTTTTGTCAAAGAGTGAGTTCTTGTCCCAAAAGTCTTTGGATATATCAAACACTAGATTACTGTGGCCATTTACTGCTGTTTCTTGCTTACCTAATCCATTCCACTGATCCACTGCTCCATTTCTTAGCCAGTGCCAGATTGTTTTGATGATTACCACTGTATAATACAGTTTGAGATGTGGTATGGCTAAGCTATCTTCCTTCACATTTTTTCTTTGATTCCCTTGATATTCTTGACCTTTTGTTTTTCCAAATGAATTTTTTTTGCTATTTTTTCTAGCTCTATAAAATAATGTGTCTGGCTCTTAATAAATGCTTGCTGACTGATGGAGAGCAGACTGTGTCCATGAGCACAGATTGGCTTTGCTGCCCTCTGGGAAGCAGAAAGGGAAGACGGAAAACGCAGCACAAAACCAACTGGAGTTGGCTGTTGGCAGGTATGCCACCAGAGGCAGGAATCCAGTTCTCACCATTGGGTAGAGAATGATGGCTATGTCTTCTTAGTTTATCTTTCGTCGTGACTCAGATTCCTTTGCACGCTAAGCCAAAGAAAATTTGATGTGGCCTTGTTGGTGTAGTGGACAGGACTCTGGGCATAGAGTCATCATTCCCGACCTGGGTTCAAATCCCATTTCAGACACTTACTAGCTATATGATCTTATTAGGCAAGTCATGCCCCTTCTCTGTGCCTCAGTTTCCTCATTTGTAAAATGAGGGGGGTTAGACTCAATGACCTCCAAAGTTCCTTCTATGATCCTAATATTGGACCCTAAGTTAGTTATCTCCTCAAAGACATAGGTGACACAATCTTAGCCTGAGAACCCTGCCTGGCTTTTATTAGCTAGGTCCGATAGCTATGACTTGAGGGCTGTCAGACTACCCATCTCAGGGAGAATTTCTAGCCACCATACCCTAGCTGATTGGAGCTGAGGTAGCATGAAGGCAGCCCTGAAGAAATAAGCCAGAACCTGAGAACAAGGAGCAATGCCCACCAGCCTTCCAAGGGACCAGCCAAACAGGTTCCCTGTCAGAGACAGCCCACATAGCCAGGAGAGCCCAGGGGGCTGGCCTCCCTGCCAGGGACAGCTTCGTGATGCCATCACAAGAACATACTGGTGGTCCTGCGGCATCAGGGCTGTGAGGTATGCCTCCAGAGGGGCTGTCTACCACACATTTGCTCATACCTGCCCCTTGTTCGTGATCCCTAGTCAAGCCTAATCATGGGATGAGTATTGGTGGGAGTGTGTGCCCTGGGTTTACTGGGTGAGAATGAGGGGGCAGATGTTCTATTGCAACTTTTCTTACTGTGCTCTTTCCTTCAATGCCTTTGCTTTGAAGTAGTGGAGTTCTGTGAATGACTATAGGAAAGGTCAATGTATCATTGGGGGCTTATGAGTGAGGCATGATTTTGAGTGAATTCAAGCCCCAGACTATCTTAAACCTGAGGTAGTGGTTCTTCTGGGGTGGCCCCCACACTTGAGTGGGGGTGGGGACAAGCAGGCACAAGTGAGAAAGGGAAAAAGCAAGCAGGTCTGGCCAGTGTAAAGGGACACTTCCTCCCACAAGCATTCATCCTCCCCATAGGCCCAGCCTGAATCCCCATCAGGAGTGGCTTTGGGTCTTCTCAGTAAGGCATTGAGGACATGCTCACACTTTTCACGGAGAGGCGTCCACTAGCAGCCTCAAAGGCCCAGTACCCTTGAAGATCATCATATTGAACAGGCTACTTCCCTCATCTCCTCCCTTTCTGACACAATGCAACATTCTCAGCCTGGTTCTCAGGTTCTTCCTAATCAGGCTTCCATCCATCTCTCCAGTCTCATTTCACACTGGTCTCTTACATGTTCTTCATTCCAATCAGACTGCCTCCCATTTCCTTCCTCTGCTTACTGCAAAAAAAATGAATATTTCTCTTTTATATTTAATAACTAATTATTGTATTAGGACCAAAGTTTTTCCCCTTTTCTACTTCCTCATCCAGAAATCAACCAGTGCGGGAAATCTCTCTTGAAGATTTACCCAGGCCAAGATCTAATCAGAAAGTAAAAGAAATTCTAAGTTTAGGCTAATGAGTATATTTCTGCTTGTTGTGTTTGCTCAGACAGATCCTGGGTAAAGGTTGATTGTCTATTATGAAGACAGGTGATACAGAAATTGATGTCTCTTTTATCAAGATTTGAGCAGCCTAAGTCACATATCCCAAGACCTTCATTTTAACATAGCCCACACCTGTCTTTGTGTTAACCAATCTGAGTTGATTGCCCTGGGAACACCTGCTCTTCCAAGGGCATATAAAATGTGACCCCACTGCCATTAGGGGCCTTTGGTCTAAGAAAGATGGCCAAATGACCATCCTTTTATTAAGAAGCTGCTGACCTTATTAATAAAATAATTAAATTACCCAGAAACTATATCTCTCTAACTATTTTTTTTGGTGATACAATTGAGGTTAAGTGATTTGCCTAGGGTTACACAGCTAGTATCAAGTGTCTGAGGTCGGATTTGAATTCAGGTCTTCCTCACTCCAAGGCCAGTGCTCTATCCACTGCACCATCTAGCTGTCTCCGCGCTTGAACTTTTTAATTGTCATATTGCCTAGTCCCCCTAATTAGGTGCACTTTCTTGACCTTTGCCTCCTGGAATTCCTGGCTTCCTTGAAGACAAAGCTCAGATGTCACCTCCTACAGAAGATGGCACCTTGTCCTCTCCCTTGAAACACTGCTTTGTGCTGTTTTGAATATTTTACGTTTATTTTCCTTGTCTATGCAATGCCTCCCTGGAGGATAGAATTTTCTTGAAGGTAAAGATTGTTTCTTTAGGTCTTTGTAGCTCCTGTGCCTTATACATTGTTATTATACATGGTTATTGCATCAAACTGGGCGTTGTTCCCCAGGGTTCTGTTCACAGGCCCAATCTTTCTCTGCCTCCACTCACTACCATGGCTTCGGTCATTGCCTGTATTTACAATGGCCTGTAACACTTTGCCGCTGGATGCTCCTCAGGTACTCAAACTCAACATGTCCAAAGCCCAGCTTGTTAACTTTACCATCAAGCCTGCTTCTCTTTCTGACATCACTATCTCTGTGTGTAGGACCTGTATTCACACAGTTTCACAGGTTCAGAACCTTGGTATTTTCTCTTTATCTCTCCTGTTCCTCCACATTTATCCTTCCCAAGTCCTGATGATTCTACTTCTAAAGTCGCTTTCACTTTCATACCTTCTTCTGCACTCCATTACCACACCCCGAGTCTATTATAGTGACTTGCACAGTGAGTACTTAATGACTGCTTGCTGAATAAATGAACTGGAGCAGTCTCTTAACACAGCTTCTTATCTCCATTCTCTTTCCTCTGTATCCTTCACACCACCGTCAGAATCATCCTTATTGTACACAGAGTTGGTTGTGTTACTACTCTGCTCAAAAATCTGCCTTGGCTCGTTCTGGCCTACTAAGTCCTTGGTTTGGTTCTTGAGACTCATCAAAGCTAGCACGCATACCACTCCCCTTCTGGGCCATATCTCCTGTGACTCCCCTTTACGTGGCTCTCCTCTAACCTGCCTTGCCCTTTTCTGCTAATTCCCCCCATGTGAAGTGGCTGACGTGCTGCTGAATCCTGTCCCACTTTTAGAGTCCAACTCAAATGCTCTCCCTTTGAGGAAGTCTTCCTTTCTCTCTCTGTCAAAAAGGAGCTCCTTCCTTCCCACCTCTTCCTATACTACCTTACAAAGTACTTGGGTTTGACATAAATTCCATGAGGATAGGAACTATTCATAGCTAGGCTTTCTGTTTCCTCTAATGTACATGGTACAGTAGAGACTTAACAAATGTTTCCTGGGTTGAGTTTAATTGAGAGTGTTTTTGATCTGTAAAAAATATAACCCACATGTACAAAATTACTTACAGCAGTTCTTTTTGTGGTGGCAAAGAAATGGAAATTGAGAGAATACCCATCAATTGGGGAATGACTGAGCAAGTTGTGGTATGTGAATGTAATAGAATACTATTGTTGCTATAAGAAATGATGAACAGGTTGACTTCAGAAAAACCTGGAAAGACTTGTATGGTCTGATGCTGAGTGAAGTGAGCAGAACCAAGAGAATGTTGTACACAATAACAGCCACGTTGTGTGATGACTAATATTGATAAACTTAACTCTTCCTGGCAATACAAGGATCTAAGACATCTCCAAAGGCCTCATGGTGGAAAATGCTATCCATATCCAAAGAAAGAACTATGGAATTTGAATTCAGATTGAAGTATACTATTTACTATTTTTTTTCTCTTCTGCTGAGTTTTGTTTCCTCTTTCTGGTGGTTCCTCCTATTGGTTCTAATTTTTACTTACAACATCACTAATGTGAAAATATGTTTAATAGGAATGTATATATATAGCCTATATCGGATTGTGCGCCATCTTGAGAAGGGTGGTGGGAAGGAAGGGGGTAAAAAATTTTAAACTCAAAAGCATGTGGAAGTGCTTGTTGATAAATCAAAATAAATTAATAAAAAAATTTTAAAAAGATATAACCCATATGTACAAAATTATTTATAGCAGTTCTTTTTGTGGTGGCAAAGAATTGGAAATTGAGGGGATGCCCATCATTTGGGGAATGACTGAACAAGTTGTGGTAATATGAATATAATGGAATACTATTGTGCTATCAGAAATGATGAACAGGCAGATTTCAGAAAAACCTGGAAAGACTTATATGAACTGAGGCTGAGTAAAGTGAGCAGAACCAGGAGAACATTGTACACAGCAATAGCCACGTTGTGTGATGACCAGCTTTGATAGACATGGCTCTTCTAAGCAATGCAAGGATCTAAGACAACTCCAAAGGACTAATGATGGAAAATGCTATCCACCTCCAGAGAAAGAACTATGCAGTCTGAATGCAGATGGAAGCAGACTATTTGCTCTTCTTTTTTTATTGTTTTGTTTTGTTTCTTCTTTCTTGTGGTTCCTCCCATTAGTTCTAATTGTTCTTTATATCATGACTAATGTGAAAATATGCTTAATATGAATGTATAAGTAGAGCCTATATCAGATTGTACGCCATCTTGGGGAGGAGGGGAAGGAGGGGGAAAAAATCTAAAACTTAAAATCTTATGGAAGTGAATGTTGAAAACTTAAAGTAAATTATAAAAAAGATATAAAGTTAGGTATTGTCATATGTGTATATACACACACATATACATGCATCTATAAATTTCTAAATAGCAGATTTCTCTTTCTGGCTATATTCAGGCCAATATTAGCATAAAATTACAGAGGCACAGTGGAGAGATTACTGGACTTGGAGTCAGGAAGACCTGAGTTCAAATACTTCCTCTAACATTATCTGTCTGACCATGGGCAAGTCACATAACCTCTCTGAGCCTCATTTTCCTCATTTGTAAAATGGAGATAGTGTCTGTAGTATCTACCTCACAGGACTGATTGCTTAAATGAGATAATATATAGAAAGCATTTTGGAAGCTTTAATGTTCTATAGAAATGTCAGTTATTTAATAATAATAATAATATATCTCAGAGCATCCTTTGTGGCCAGGGAAAGTAAGTCTAAAATTCAGCATATGCTGTGGATAATCACCTAAATAGAGAGGCTGTCTGTGGCTAATTTAAAGCTGATTCTCAGATCCTTAACACCACCCCTATCACCTGATGCCATAGACAACCAACCTAGAGCACCATTAAGTAGGTTACTGGGGTGCTGCGTCTGAGGGCTTGGTGATCCTTGGCCTAATTTCCTGGACAAGATTGCAATTTGGATATGAGAAATCTTCTCATTTCCTGTGACTAGAGGAAAAAACAGACAAGTAAGACATAGTAATTAACCACGAGAGCTGGGGAGAGGGAGAGGGAGAGAAAAACAGAGACATAAACAGACCAAAGAAGAGGGGAGGGATCCTGAGATAAAGTGACAGGATCTCTAAAATGTCATTGGCCTGGAAACAAGGCCCATGGTTACCGTGCAACCACAGCTGGGTGAGCCCTGCCTATGTGGCTAGATGGGGATTTCTGCAAATGGGACAAAACTGCATCATGAGAGGGAAGTGTTGCCCAGTCCAGGTAGTTTCTATTTCTTCCCCTGTCAGTTCCCAAGAACCCTCTCTGACTCACGTCTGGTTACCCAGCTGTCTTCCCAGGACCATAGCCTTTACACTCTTGTGTTTTCATCTTTAGGGAAGAATCTAGCCAGGACCTCTACTCACCTGTCGTGATTATCTACATGAAGATGCTGCTTAGTGTAAGTGGGCTTTTCTTGCTCAGCTGTCCTGGGGCCAGGGAGTATAGAGACAAAGATGCAGGCTTGCCTTCTCAGAGGTCCCAATTTAATCCAGGAGAGATGGTCCCTACTTTTAGGCTGCTACCATTTTGTCGCTGACAATAATAACAGTACTTCCTATTTGTGGCATGCTTTAGAATCTGCCATAACACTTGTGTATATATATGTGTGTGTGTGTGTGTGTGTGTGTGTGTGTGTATATTCACATTCATTCTGTGAAGTAGGCAAGGCCTGGAGATAGCATGATGCAGTAGAAAGAAAATGTAATCAGAAAAAATGGCTTTCAATTTCACCTCCCACATTTGTTTGGTTTACTCTTACAGCAAGCAAGCTTGAGACCTGAGGCAAAGGCCTGGAGCTGGCCCGGGGCCCCAGGGACTAGACTGAACCCCAAAAGAAGCCAGACATCAAGCTGCACCCTTGACACAAAGCAAAGAGCACGCCCTACATGTGGAATATCTTCTGGAGGCTCCTCATCAGTCTATGTCCTTGTAACGTCCACTTACTGGAAATGTTGCATGAATACTAGGCTCCTTCATCACAGGACCCTAGATGGCAGAGAGTCCCACTAATTTGTGCCCATGGCCAGCAAATTTGCACCTCCTGCTCCCAATGTATCAGCCTGTCCTCGCTTCTTTCCTCCCTTTCTCTGTACTCTTGCCCCCTTCCCATGTATCATCTCCTTCCTTCCTAGTTGTCCAACTGGGTATATGTACTCCAAGGCTTCATCCTGGGCCCTCTTCCATTTTCTCATTATGCTTTCTCACTTGGTGAATTCATCTCCCATGAGTTTAATTATCTTCTCTGCGTAGACAGCTCTCAGACTGTCTTCCAAGCTCCAGACCCGCATCACCAGATGCCTATTGGATACCTCAAAGTGGATGGCCCATAGACAAAAATTCAGCCTGCCTAAAACAGAACTCAGGATCTTTCCCTCGAAATCCTCCCCTCTTCCACACTTCCCTGTTACTCTCAAAGGCACCACTGTCCTTCCAGCCCCCCAAACTCACACTGTCATTGTCATCCTTTCTTCCTCATTCTCACTCATGCCACAAATCTAATCAGCTGACGGATCTCATTATATTTTTCCCCATTTCCAATGTCTTCTCTCCACTAACACCGCAGCCTCCCCTGGTGCAAACCCAGGTCTTCCAGACTTCAGGCACAGGGCTCCGTGCACTGTGGCAGAGGTGTCCAACAGATAAAAACGGGGGCTGCTAAACCCTCTGGAAGATCCCTGCAGACTACACCTTGATTTAGAAGAACACATATTGATGTCATCTCTGTTTTATTGGATTTTATTTGCTGAATATTTCCTAATTAACATGGTAATCTGGTTCAGACCACACTCAGGAGTGTTGTCAGCCACATGTGGCTCGGGGACCACATGTTTGACACCTCTGTGCTGTGGCACAGGGCCACTCCAGTGGTAGAGTGGACAGAGTCCTGGGCCTGGAGTCAGAAAGATCTGAGTTCAAATCCCGCCTAGCTGTGTGACCCTGGACGAGTCACTTCACCTCTGTTTGCCTCAATTTCCTCATCTATAAAATGAGGATCATAACAGTAACATCCCCCCAGAGCTGTGAGGATCAAATAAGATATTTGTAAAGTTCCTGGCACAGTGCCTGGCTCACAGGTGATACTTAATAAATGCTTGTTCCTTTTTCCCTCTTGTTTCCCCTTGGAGTCATCCCCCCCCTTCCCTCTCCTTCACACTGCAGAGCCAGTCAGTTGCCAAATCTTGCAAATTCTGCCTCCGTGAGATCTCAGAAGGCAGATGACCCCTCCACCTTACACAAATACCTGTCTAGTTCAGGCTCTCATTATTTCTCATCTATGTAACAAGAGTGGGCCCCCTGTGGGTAACGAGGCCTGTCGTTGTGTGGCTTGGAGGGAGGCAGGATAAACCTCTCTAGCTTCTTCTCTGCTGACATTTCTCCAGGGGAGACGTTCACTCCTGCCAGGTCTATGATTGAGTTCCATCTAACTGCTGATCATTTTGTCATTATTGTTGGGGTCCAGGGGACCCCAAGGTCTGTATCCAAGGCTTGACTCCTTTCCTACCATTCACCAATTCCATGATGAGCACATATAGTAAATAGCAAAGAAAACTCATTTATCCAAATCAATAGCAAAACATAAGTCAAAGAAGGCATACATTGGAGAGTATATACCAGACAATACAGAGTAAAGGAGCTCTCTCATTGGGAGTGAGATAACTCAACTCAACCAAAAGAGATCAAACGTGATCGCCTCCTAGGAGGAACTCACTGCAGTCTGTAGTGTAGCAAGCAAGGACTAGGGGTGTGGTAGAGATTGCTGGTTGGCCTTTTCCATCTTTTCTTTTAAAGCTGGACGCCAGGAGCCCCTGATGTGACTTGATACTTAAATTGTCTGGAAGAGGCATGAGGAAGGCTGCAACTCTCCCACTTTCACCAACTCCACCCACCCCTCATGGCAGGACTGGGCCAGGCCTTCATCTCCACCAGTAAGAAGAATCCCATACCAGTGGGCAATAGTTTATAATTGGTTTTCCTGCTTCCAGTGTTCCCCCTGTCCAAACCATACAGGGTGCCTAACTTCTTTTTTCCTAAGACACAAGTCTGACCTTGTTTCTCCTATTGGCTCCTCATTACCTCTCAGACTGAGAATCTCAATCTTTTTTGTGTCATTAATCCCTTGACCTACAGATGCTTTCTGAGAATAATGTTTTTAAATGTATAAAGTAAAATACATAGAAAGGAAACCACTTATATTGAAATAAAGATGTAATTTTTCTCTTCCAAGTTCACTGACCACCTGAAATCCATCCATGGTCCCCTTGGGAGTCTGTGAATTCCAGACTATGAGCCCCTGCTCTAGGATAAAACACAAACACAGTTAGGCATTTAAAACTCTCCATAAACTGGTTGCCACCTCCATTTCCAGTCTGCCCCCACATCCCTCTCAATTACAGGACAGCTATTTCCTCCCCCACAAAAGAAATGCTTAAGACACAAACAATTCATAAGCATGCATTAACAAGTCCTCAAGTCCTCAAACTCACAGGTTTGGATTCAGTCAAAGGGCTGCACTTGAGGACCTAGAGGGCCACATGTGGCCTTGAGGCCACAGGTTCCCCACCCCTGTGATACCCTATCTCCTGCTTGTAGGCAGTCACATATCCCATGCCTAGAATGCACCCCTTCTTTTTCTCCAGCCCTCAGAAACTCAGTTCAAATGCTACTTCCTCCATGAAACCTTTCCTGATCCTCCCATTTGTTAGGAATTTCCCTTTTAAATTTTCCTTTTGCTGCATTGATTTGTACTGCAGCCCCATAGTAGTGCCTTGAGGCAAAGAACTGTTTCTTCCTCCCCCTCCCACCTAGGATATCGAGATGCTTAAGAAATATTTGTTAAATTGAATTATGAATATACAGAGAGAAGTCTTCTTTGTAATTTAGTACATTAAAAAAAGATCATTTGCAGGAAACCGAATGGCACACTTCAAACAAAGATAAATGTTTCCTGGTTAGAATAATTTTTCACAATCAGAATCATATTTTATTCAGAAAATCCGTATTGCATTCAAATGCTTATCCTACAAAACATCTAGCTCTTATTTTCCATCAGCCACATCTGTGCACAAAAGTGTAAAGTAGGTGAGATTTGTTTTGGAACATCTTCCTACCTTTCTTGTTTCTTTGAAAACATTCTTTATTGTTCTTTTGTTTTTCCATCATGAACACTTCCCGTGGCCTTCTCACTTCCCCCTTCAGAGAGTCATCCTTTATAACCAGTTCAACAAAACTAACCAATATCATCCAAATCTATTATTATATGTAATGGGCAAGTCATTTCAATATCTGTCTGCCTCAGTTTCTTCGCCTGTAAAAGGGAGTCAAAAATAGCACCTCCTTCCCAGGGTTCTTGAGAAGAACAGATGAGATATTTGTGAAGTGCTTTGCCAACTTTAAAACACAATAGGAATGCTAGCTATTACTATTATTGGAAAGGTGAAAAATTGTGGCACGTGAATATCACTGAACGCTGAAACAGTAATGACAAATAAGAATTCAGAGAAACTGGGGGAGGATTTGTATGAATGAATAGCAGAGCTAAGGAAGCAGAAACAAGAATAATTAATACAATGACTGTAATGTAAGTAAAAACAACGTTGCAAGACCTCAGAGCTGGTAGCAGTGCAGTGACCCAATGTGACTTCAGAGGACTGATGGAGAAACTTCCTTCCTATAGGAAGAAGTATAGACTGTGCAGTGCAGAATGAGGCATACCTTCACAGGCGTGGCCAGTGTGTTGGTTTGCCTTGCTTACCTGTACTTTGTGGGAAGGAAAGGCTCAGGTGAGACACGTAGGGTAAGGGAAGGAGTAACTGGGAAGTGATAACACTTTTTTGAAAAAGTACCAACAAGGAAAAGAAAATGGGGCTGATGAATAACGCTCAGGGTAATGCTCAAAATATGGATATGCTACTGAATCTGAAAATGTCACAGTTGAATCTAAAGGTTTCATAAGAGCAAGAGGTTGACTGGCCTTTCAAATGTGATGGATGACCCATTTATATTCCAAATAAATATTCTAAATAAATTCTATTTTGAAATGATTACAGAATTTACATAATCTCAGAATTTCAGAGTTAGAGGAAGCTTCAGCAGCTTCCAAAAGAAATCCCCACTACAGCAGGCCCATTGAGTCTGAAGCCTTCAGCTTCTGTCAGAAGATTTCCAGTGAAGGGAAACCTACCAACCATAGCCCAATACAGCCCATTCCACTTTTGGTTGGTTCAGATCTGCAGGTCCCTAGATCTCCAGCTGGGAGCTACCTCAGAAGACATCTAGACCAACCCTCTGATTTTAGAGAGGACGACGCTGAGGCCCCAGGAAGAAATGATTGGTCCATACCAGGTCCATACCAGGCAGAAAGTGTTGGAGGCAGGATTAGAATCCAGATCCTCATACTCCAAAGTCAGTACTCTTTCCACCATGCTGAATTGGTTGAAGATTTTTTTCATGCATCAAGCCTAAGTTTGCCTCTTTGCCACTTCCACCCATTTCTCCCACTTCTGCACTCTGGGGCCAAACAGAAACTTCTATTCCTTCCTCTGTGTGGTTAAACAGAAAACTTCCTCCAGGTTAAACAACCCTAGTTCTTTCAGGCAATCCCCATATAACATGGATCAAGGCCCTTCACCATTCTGGTTGGCCTCCTGTGGATATTCAACTAGTTTGGCACCCAGAACTGAATGGAACACTTCTGATGTGGGATGACCAAGGCTGAGCACAGCAGAATGATCACCCCTCCTTCCCAGAAGCTCTGCATGGTCATGCATCCTAAGATTGCACTAGCTTTTTCTTCACTTTAGTGTCCTAAAGAAGTCTTGCTTGGAAGCCACCTGATCATGTGGAGGTAGCCCTGAGGTCTCAGCTAGCTCTCAAAGGTGCTACTAAGTTCTGAAGACAAGTATTGGCCTAGAATAGACTTTGGGTGGCACTTGTCTGAAGACCTGGCTCGTTAAGTTGGAAGAGATACAGTGCCAGGTTGGCCCTAAGACGGCAAACTTTTCCACCATAACTCCCAGAGGCCCCTAGAGGGTTGTAGTTTGTGAGAAACTATCTCCATCACAGAAATCCTGGCTCCTTGAAGTACCAAGACTGTTTATTTCTAGGGGAAACTCACCTTACTTCCCATCCATATGTCATGCCATTGAATGGTTGTGAGTAATCTAATCCAAGATGGTGGCCTGGAGTAGGTGAACTGTAGACTGTATTTGATAAGGGACAGAGAAGGTGGAAAGTGCATCGTAGGTTCTAGAGACAATTAGTGTAAAGATGTAGTAAAGTGAATGCAGAGGATGCAGTCAGTCAGTGTTCCTGGAATGAAGGGTCCCTTGGGGAAGCTACAGAAATAAAACTGGTAATGTAGGACAGGAGGACAGAGAAGTGGGGAGAGTGGCATTGAAGGTCAGGAAAAAGAGATTGGCTGTCATGTGGCTGGCTCTAGGGAACTGTGTTAGGTTGTTGAGCAGCCCTTCTCTGGTGTAGACCGACATCCTTTAGAACGTGTACCTTCAATATTTTCTTTTGCCACATCTTCCCTCTCTGAGCCAAGCCTGTCCTTTCCTGTATTATCTACCTGTCTAGGGGCTACTCACTAGGTCATACTTCCATCCCATTTGTAAATTTAAATGGTTTAACCTGGGTGTGGCTTTTCTCCTCTATTTCTGCTTTCTGTGGAACTCTGTACTTCTTATTCCAAATCACAGAATTTCAGAGCTGGGATCTCAGAGACCACTCCTCCCCATGGGCAGCAGGTCCCAGGACTCTAGTGCTGGAGTTCCTCTCTCCATCATGTTACCTATCAATTCAATTAAAAAAATTTAATCACCTACTACGGGCCTTTCACAATGTTAGGTGCTAGGGATACACAAACAAAAAGGAAACAGCCCCTGCCCTCGAGGAGCTTACATTTTACCTTTGGAGAAACAACACGTAGACAGAGATAGACAGAGAAATACAAAGTAAATTCAGTGGGATATTGGGAGAGAGCAGTAACACTTGGGGAGGAGGTGGGGAGGATGAAGGGGCTGCTTGAGATGAACCTTAAAGGGCTTCAGAGATTCCAAAGGATAGAAGTGAGGAGAGAGAGCATTCTAGGCATGGGGAACAGTGTTCAAAGGCACAAAGGTGATATCTGGAATGTTGTCTGCCAGGAAAAGGAAGATAATTGTCCTGTTATCCTGGAGCCTTAGTCCCCAAGGAAAATCAGAAGCTTCCTTTTCTTACTATTAGGCAGTGTAGTATATGGTCAAAAGAGCACTGGACTTGAAGTCAAAAGAGACCTGGATTCAAATCTTGGCTCTATACTTTCAAGCTATGGAGCAGCCCTGGGCAAATTATTAAGCCTCAGTTTCCTCCTCTGTGCAATGGGGCTGATAATACCTGTGCTCTGTACCTCATGGGGCAGTTTGAGGAGAGTGCTCAGAAGATGTGAAGGAGCTGTAAAGCTGTGGCTATTATGAGTTATTTCAGATCTGCTGTCCCCCCTAACTTTTCTTTACCTATTCCCATGGTCAGGCAGTAAGTCCATAGTATGGATGGAGTATTCCCTGCATGCCAAGCTGTGGCCTGGACACTGTGGGAGCTGTAGAGGAAAAAGACGCAGTTCTCACCTTTAGGAAGTTCCCAGTTTAATAGGAGAGACAAGGTACATACTGTGGAGTGACTAAATATATACAAGATGAAAACAGAACAACCTCAGTTTGTTAATGGTGTAGTTTCCCATCCTTCTTTGTCCTTTAGGGAGCCTTTCTCCCATGTCTTTTCCTGTGTCCCATCTTACATTTGTCCTTTGACTCCTTCCTTTTGGCTCTTTCATAGCCCTGACTATGCCTAGGTACTCCTAAACCTATGGTAGCATTGTGTTCTTCAGAAGCCAATGCCTAAAACTCACTCAGCTCCAGGCTCCAGACTTAATGCACTAACATCAACAATCCAGCTGGGCTATATTGGGGCCATTTTAGCACCCTACAGCAACCTAACCTTGTGGAGAAAGCACTGGATTTGGAATCAGAAAGGGGAAGGTTAAAATCCAGCCTAAGTAACCCAGGGCGAGTCATTGTGCCCTAAGTGTCTCCCTAACACTATTGGAAGCCAGAGATGGGTCGGATCTACATCGGGAAGAAGTTTCTGATCCAAATCTCAAAACTTTCTTGTATATTCATAGTGGTGGGGAGGGTGGGGGAGGCAGGGGGGCAAAAAGGGGATCCTTCTTTGATTTATCCTACTTTCCATTTCCGGTGTGTGTTATTAGAGCCATGTTCCTCTTCAAAAGGAAACTGTCAAGAAGTTCAAGAGATTTCTTCGAAAAGAAAGACTTCTCCATGTCCCTGGCCCCCGAATTTGAGCCCATGGTTAGCTCATGATGGAAGGATTCCCGAGACCGTGGCAGGATTGGATTCCTATGCACCCCACCTCCCTTAACCTATCCAACCCCGGCCCACACAAACGCCAGCAACGGGTTACCCCTGGGAGACCTACTCTGTGGTAAAGTCAGAGCTTGCCACACCATCCCCTTGGCTCAAACCGGTGTCCCCCGTGTCTCCCTCAGCGCCTCCACCGCAGCGCCCCAGAAGGGAGGATCCTTGATTCCGCAGTGCCTTCAGTCCATCTCCAAAGGCCCTGCGAACAGCTGAAGAGGAAAAATAGAAAAGGAGGGGATCGAGGGCAGCATTGAGGGCGCTGAACAGCACAGCGTACTTCCGCCAACTTGGGATTTTGCCTTCATAAAACCCTATCACATGGGAGACATTGTAAGGTGCAAAGCAGAGCAGGAAATTGAGGAGAGTCACGACCGCCAGGCCCACGGCTCTGCGCTGTCGCTTGGCTCCCACCTGTGGCTGGCCCAGCATGAGATACACAAAGCGCCAGTAACAGAAGATAGTCACTGCCATGGGCAGGCAGAAGAGAACCAGACAGAGCTCCAGCCGAAATGAGAGAACCACATGCAGCTGGCGATCATTAAAATCGTTGTAGCATTCAAAGTCCGTCTGGTTCTCACTAGTTTTGTTTTTTGGTTCCAAATACTCCACCACGATGACCACGCTGCAGTGTCCGAAGGACAGGATCCAGGCCACCAGAGCAGCAGCTAGTCCATATATGGGCCGCCGGGAGATCTTGTACTGGACCGGGAAGGCCACCCCCAGGTACCTCTCGATGCTGATTGCGGCCAGCAGCCACGTGCTACAGTAGATGCTGCTGTAGAAGCCAAACACAGTGAGAGCACAGGTGGCCTTCCCCAGGAGCCAGCGGGAGTTATTGGCAGCCTCAACGATCTTGAAAGGCAGCAATAGGAGCAGGAGGAGATCTGCCAGTGTGAGGCTGAGCAGGAGGACGTGAATCGGGGCTGGGTGGGGCTGCCGGACTCTGCGGATGAAGGCACGAAGGGCCAGGAGGTTGGCGGGGAGACCGATGACAAAGGTCATGGCGTAGAGGGCAAGGAGCAAATAGTCTCCTGTCCTTTGGTCCATTCAGCTACGGTGGAAAGAGGCAAAATTAGGAGGAACCCCCTTCAGCCTGGATCCCCCAGCCTCCCATCCAGTCTCCCCTCTTGGGATTCTAGCTACCTTCTCCTCTCCCAGGAATCTCTCCGTCAGTACTGCCTGCTCACACCACCTGTCAGTGCCCCACAGAGTAATTATTGACTTTGCCTTGGGAGGGATATTAGGTTCCAGTTATTACATTCGCCATCATGTATCTCTGGGGGAGACCAGCGTCTGGCTTCTAAAGGGCATCCTCTCTTTGTCTCCCATGGCCTTCCCAATCCCATCTGCCAGTGCAGGAAGAGGCTCTTGTCCCGTTCCACTTAGAGAAATGAAGGAGTGGTCCTCCAGGCCCCATCATGGAGAACGGATCACTTTCTTCGTGTAGGACAGGTATCATGTGAAGCCAGAAATCCTGCAAGCAGCCTCTGGCTTTCCCCTGAAGACTCTGCTTTGTTCCCTGGGCTTTGCCCCCAAATTCCCAGGGCACTGACAGCAGCTTGTCGTCTTCACTATTCTCAAAACAACAGAATTTAGCTCCTGGTTGTCCCCCTCCTACTCTGTTCCTAACTACCCCCTTACTTAGGGGACCTGGTTCATGACCCTTACCCTAGGGGGTAAGGTCTTCAAATTTCTAGTTTGGGTTCTGGTCCAGGAGTATCCAGCCCTCCCGGCCCTTCTCTGCACCTCACACCCTGCCCCCTTTATAGAAAGCAGTTTTTTTCTCAGACTGCATTTCTATCCTATCTATGTGTTTAAACTATGCATAAGGGAAGCTGGTCACAAGCCAAATAGGCTTGTGAGTGAAGTTCTAGTTCAAATGTTCCCACTCTTGGGTTTGCCCCAGATCATTTCATATTTCATCAAAAGAATGCCCATGCCATAACTGATAGGACAGTTTTTATTACTGCCTCTACTTCTAATTAGGAACCACTGAAGCTTTTTGGTGCCCAAACTAACTGCCTGGTCCAACATCACCTTTGGTCTCTCCTTCCATGGGTTTCTCCCCCGACGCTATCCCCTGCCTCCAAGCCTCATCCCCTTATTCCATCTTTAGCAGTGTCCCCTGCCATGACCACACCTTCAGCTATAATCCCAGCATCCCATTTCTAAGAGCACAAGCAATAGGAACCTGATTGCCTTGTCTTATCCTGTTGTCAGATGGATGGCTTCTGGAATCAGCCTCAAGTAGAAGTCTTTAGTCTTCTGGTTAAAGGCACAGAATTTTAGGTGCTGCTACCATCAATTTCATGCCAGAGAAATAAAGCAGGGAAGTTAGCTGGCTGAGGGTTTTTATATCAAGATAAGTCACGTGGTTAGAGAGAGGAAGGTCAGAAGTTGAGCTGTCTCCTCCAAGAACCCAGAACCAAGTTCTCATACTTCTAACCTTAATTCTCGCAATAGTCCTGTGAGGTAGAAATTATTATCCTCATTTTACAGATGATAAAGCTAAGGTTAGGAAAGGTTAAGTGATTTGTACAGGGTCATACAGCTAGCAGGTGTCCATGGAAGAATTAGGACTCAGGTCTTCCTGCCTCCAAGTCTAATGTTCTATCATGCTGATAGAATTACAGATCGCGCATGTGTTTGCCATTGGTAAAAATACTGAAAGGCTCTGGAAACAAATGCTCTTCTTCTCTCTTGGAACAT
This sequence comes from Vombatus ursinus, assembly GCF_900497805.2. Taxonomy (NCBI): domain Eukaryota; kingdom Metazoa; phylum Chordata; class Mammalia; order Diprotodontia; family Vombatidae; genus Vombatus; species Vombatus ursinus. The sequence continues at coordinate 2,048,770 of NW_020950600.1, read as the reverse complement.
TTTCTAACTGTTCCTACATGCATGTTTTATTATCCTCTTAGAAATGTAGCTCTAAAAATAAAAAAAAAATAAAGATACCAAAAAAAAAAAAAAAAAGAAATGTAGCTCTACTATTCCTTCCCCATCCCTAGCCCTTATTTTTTTCTCACAGGTAGTTAAAATCCACTCCTGTGTACCCATGCTACCTTTTCTTTATGATTTCCTTTCAAAGATTTGTAGAAGCAGCTTATTCCTAACCACCCTAAAAATCCTTGAAAGTTATGGAATCATAGCTTTTTAGCTATAAGTTCTCATAGTGTTTCAGCACTGGACCTTGGAAGTCATCAATGCCATGGAACAGATAACATAATCCATGGCCCAAGGACTCCCAGGCTCTGACCTCATATGGGCTGGGTTTGATCTCAAGGGTTGACCCAAAACTTTTCTCTCTCTTTATTCATTATCCGCCCCCCCCACCCCGCATAGTATTTACTCTGAGAAATCTCTGACTATAGCTCATGTCTTTAGTTTTCTAAATGTGGATAACAGGGTTCCCAACTTTTGTATATGCATTCAAGGTAACATGTATAGCTGGTAGAGGACAACCTTTATTTCACTCCACACACGCTAAAAAAAATGCAAAAGTTGCAAAAGGTTTACAGAAATGTGTAAACAGATACAAAAAATATATGATGCCCTTAGAGTAGTTCACAAGCAATAAACACAATTATCTTCTATCTTTCTGGCAGATCTCAACTTTTCCACCAGGGCCCTAAAAACCGTCAAGGTATTGACACCAAAAATGGAATGAAACTTGAGGTTGTCAGTGGGACAGCAGCCACAGGCCCCTACAAAATTTCTCCCAACCTTGTAGTGCCACCCTGTGGTTTGAACTTCCCCAGAAGGCAAGCATATTTGGGGACTACTGGACAGGCAAGCCTGTACTGTCTAAATAACTAATGATAATAGTGTGAAGTATAGTCCAGGTGTTCTGCTCCACCATATTGTAGATTTAGCCTTTTCTTAATCCCCCAGCTATGGGGCCAATGGACAAACTTTTCATTCTAAGAGGCATTCTGCTTAGGAGCGCCCTTCCATTTTCTAAAAGACCAGATCCCCAAACTCTCAAAGTTGGGGTTTCTCAAGAGACAGTTCCCCAGATTGGTGCTGCCCAAGAAATCTCCCTTTTATAACTAAAAGACTAGATGATGAGACCACCATGACTAGGAAATCAAAATCCCACCTCCTCCATAGAAGAGATGAGTGTCCATGAACACCCTCAAGGCCCATGTGATGATCAAATGCTCCTGTCCCAGGGCAGCCATTTATGAGTGCTAGTGAAGGTAAGGGACAGTTGCCCCCCTTTCCCAGGATGCAGATCCACTTTTGGCTCTCCTGCCATCTCAGGATCTTGAAGACAAGAGAAAAGGAGTCCTCAAAGAGTTGATCCGTTCTGTGACTCGCTTTTTTTGTATTAGCCAATCAACAAGTATTTATTAAATACTTAGCACAGTGCTTAGTATATGTTAAACGCTTTATCAAGGTGTATTGAATTAATGAAATATTTAGTATGTGCTAGGCAGTGGAGACACAATGGAAAAAAATGTCCCTGCCCTCACAAAGCTTTCATTTTATTGAGGGAAGAGCATACACACATATGTAAGTAAATACAAAATACAGACAGGGTAGTTTGTTTGGGTGGGGAGGATACTAGCAGCTGGGGTTTGGGGAGGGGGGGCGGCAGAAAAGACCTTGAACTGAACTTGGAAAAATTCTAAGAGGTGGAAGTAAGGAGGGAAAGCATTGCAAGAAGGGGGACAGCGGGTCCAAAGGCTTGGAGGAGGAGGGAGATGGAGCACTGTGTGTTTGAGGTAAGTAGGGGGTGTGCTGGCAAATGTTTAACAGCCAGCTCTCTACAAATTCACGGAGCTTTTTTTAAAAAAGGTTTAGTCTGCATCATTAACATTTTATCCATCATGTCCTTAAGTCTAGATAATCATCAAAGCAGTAAATCAAGCTGAAATTTGTGGTATTTTCTGATTTCTGAGGTGTAAATGTGTGCATTGAAAATTTAAGTCCGCTTTTTTGAGCTGTTACAAGCTGACTCTGGCATACTCCTGCATGTAAGGAGTGGCCAGAAGGTCAGCTTAGCTGGACCGTAGAATGGATGGAGAAACTGATGTATAATGAATTTCAAAGAATAGGTGAAGGGCAAGATTATGCAGGGTTTTAAATGCCAAACAGAACAGTTTATATTTGACCCTTGAGGTGGTGAGGAGTCACTGAAGCTTATTGAACAGAGGAGTGCTGGAGGAATACTAATTTGTAACTTATGGGCCAACATAAAGGGACGGCTCCTTCCACAAGAGTCCTAGCCAATCCATTCATGTTGGGGGCAGACACAGCCACTGAAACCCATCTCCAGAAGGTGCTGAAGGGTCACTCCCATATAATCAAAATAGCCAGTTCCTCTTGGGGTGGCCATGGTTACTGTGACTCACTCAGGGGCTATCTTTTGTCCTCAGCAAGGTGCCAGCATTACCCTGCGGGGAGAAGCGTGGCCATCCAACAGTCTGAGCAAACACTCACTGGCCAGTGAGCTCATCAGGTTGATCAGGGAATGGCCCCTACCCAACAATAACCATCAGAAATGGTGATTATCATTGAGAAAGAGCCCTTTCTAGGTTGCAAAGCATCTTATCTGTCTCAATCAGTTGGTCATTTCATTCACTGATGTAGATTGCAGCCCATCCATGCCTGTCCATCCTGTGCCACTCTTGCTCCATGGCCTCCCCCAAAACCGACCCTCACTTGCTCCCCAAACCACAGGAGGTTCAGTGGAACACTCTGGTTAAGAAAGGTCAGGAAGTTGTGATGGAAAATGCTATCCATATCCAAAGAAAGAACTATGGAATTTGAATTGCTATTTTTTTTCTCTTCTGTTGAGTTTTGTTCCCTCTTTCTGGTGGTTCCTCCTATTGGTTCTAATGTTTACTTACAGCATCATTAATGTGAAAATATGTTTAATTGGAATGTATATGTATAGCCTATATCATATTGTGCACCATCTTGGGAAGGGTGGTGGGAAGGAAGGGGAAGAAAAATTTTAAACTCAAAAGCATATGGAAGTGATTGTTGATAAATCAAAATAAATTAATAAAAAATTTAAAAAAAGAAAGAAAGAAAGGTCAGGAAGGGTCAGAGGCAGGATCAGAGCTCTCAGCCCAGCACACTGTCTATGCTGCCCGGCCAAGGGAAATGCTCCCCAGCTCTGCAGGTCTTTCTGGGATGGAGGCATCTTATTTTCCAGCCTTTCTTTCTCTTCAGCTGCTCTCCTTAAAGAGGCAACATGTTGGCATGAGGAGAAGGCATGAGTCAGATAGCTTGGGTTTGCCTCCTCATTCTGCTAGTCACTATCTCTGTCATCTGGAGTAGGTTGCTTAGCTTCCACACCTACCCAGTGAAGCACTCGAACCAACTGCATACACCTCTGGGGTCCCCTCCCATTTAGATCTGTGATTCAAAGTCTTCTTTCCCCAATACTGAAACCTTGTGGATAAATGGGAATTCATTCTGTCATCGACAAGCCTTTCTAAAGTATGGAACCGTGTGCTAGGCATGGGAATGAAAGAAGAGACTATTTTCTGTTGCTTCCCATCGAGTTTATGGAATCACTTAGCATTTAGGATCTTTACATAAATGCTAATGAGGACCAAGATGTAATTGGAATACTTACCAAAGTATCTGATAGGTGACGGTTAGAAATCTGGGTTCCGGTTGCCACACTTTCTCCCTGGTTCATTTCTTCCTCTTCGTTTGTTGCCTCATCAGCCTCACTTTTCCAGGGTCTCAGAAACAAGACCCCCCATTCTGTAGGTCTTCAGCCCATCTCTCAAGGCTCAGCACAAGCTGAGATCATATCAAATATCAAAGGAAGGGCTGAAGGCAAGATTGAGAAACTTGAACAACCAAGCCAAGGTCCTCTGGTCCTCTGGGTCCATCATTCTTTCCATTGCCCCACTTTGCTGCCTCCTACGCATGTTGCTGTAGAAGTCAGAGCCAATGAGGGCACAGCCTTATCTCAGGCAAGGACCAATGGAAGTCCACTGTAGCCTCCAATTCTTCAGACAGTTAATAGCAAGAAGTTCACCAATGGGGAACTGAGCAGGAGGCAGTGGGTGGGGGCAGGAAGACCCAAAGGGCCAGGAGATTTTGGGAGGCACCAGTGAGGAAAAACAAGATGTAGATTAAAAAGTCAAGGGAAGTGATAGTCTGTGAAGTCATTCTGTTTGGAAAGAAAGGGAGGGAGTCAGGAGTCTCCCCTTACCCCAAACCCTTGTGCCCTGTAAACTTGTTGTTGTTCAGTTGTTTTCAGGTTTGTCCAACTCTTTGTGACCTCATTAGGGGTTTTCTTGGCAAAGACACTGGAGTGTTTGCCATTTCCAGATGAGGAAACTGAGGCAAACAGGGTTAAGTGACTTGTCCAGGGTCACACAACTAGGAAGTGTCTGAGGCCAAATCTGAGCTCAGGAAGATGAGTCTTCCAGATTCCAGGCCAGGTATTCTATCCACTGTACCACCTAGCTGCCCATTTGATTCTATGTGACCCCATGGATATTGATTTTCTTGGCAAAGATACTGGAGTGGTTGGCCATTTCCTTCTCCAGGGTGTTCCCACTTTACTGATGATGAACTGAGGCAAACAGAGGTTAAGTGATTTGTCTAGAGTCACCCATCTAGTAAGTGTCCGAGGCTACATTTGAATTCAGATCTTCCTGACTCCAGGCCCAGTGCTCTATCCATAACACCACCCAGCTGCCTCCTTAGACCTGAGCTGTCTCTAGTTCTCCATATCAATATCATTAAGAACAATTATTGACTGTGCTTTGGGATAAACACTAAGCTCGAGCTACTATATGAACTATTGCGTATCTCTGGGGAGAATACACCTTGGGTTCCTTGGAGAAAACTTTCTCTGACCCGCATATCCTTCCCTCTTCTGCCAGAGAGTGACAGGAAATGACTCTTGTAGCATTTCTTAACTTCATAAATTTCCCTCCAAAAACTCCGGAGGGGAAGAAAGAAAACAATGACTTGCATAAGGTGCATCCCAAACTCTTAAAATCTTGTTTCATTTGCAAGACCCTGGCATTTCCCTCCCCCCTTCTTCCCAGTCTCCTAACACAGATTGTGAACGACAGCACCTCGTTATGCTTGAGGGAAAGGAGAGGGCGCTAGCAGAGTCCTAACCATGTCATCGCTTTTTTTTTCTTTGAGTAGAGAACATTTTGTTCTTTTACTTTTTTAAAATTAATTTATTTTGAATTATCAACAATCACTTCCATAAGCTTTTGAGTCTAGAATTTTTCTCCCCCTCCCTCACCAATTCTTTCCCCAAGACAGCACACAATATGATATAGGCTATACATATACATTCCTATTAAACATATTTTCACATTAGTGATGTTGTAAGTAAGAATTAGAACCAATAGGAGGACCCATCAGAAAGAGGAAACAAAACAGAAGAAAAAAATAGCAAATAGTATGCTTCGATATGCATTCAAACTTCATAGTTCTTTCTTCTTTATGGATAGCATTTTCCATCATGAGGCCTTTTAAGATGTCTTAGATCCTTATATTGCTGAGAAAGGTTAAGTCTAGCAATACTAGTCATCGTACAATGTGGCTATTACTGTGTACAACATTCTCTTGGTTCTGCTCACTTCACTCAGCATCAGACCATACAAGTCTTTCCAGGTTTTTCTGAAGTCAGCCTGTTCATCATTTCTTATAGCACAATAGTATTGCATTATATTCATATACCACAACTTGTTCAGCCATTCCCCAATTGATGGGCATCCTCTCAATTTCCAATTCTTTGCCACCACAAAAAGAGCTGCTGTAAATATTTTTGTACATGTGGGTCCTTTTCCCATTTGTATGATCTCTGTGGAATATAGCCCTAGAAGTGCTACTGCTGGGTCAAAGGTTATGCACATTTTTATAGCCCTTTGGGCATGGTTCCAAATTGCTCTCCAAAATGATTGTATCATTTCACAACTCCACCAACAATGCATTAGTGTTCCAATTTTCCCACATCTTTTCCAATATTTATCATTTTCTTGTTTTGTCATGTTGGCCAATCTGATAGGTGTGATGTGGTACCTAGGAGTTGTTTTGATTTGCATTTGTCTAATCAATAGTGATTTAGAGCATTTTTTCATATGACTATAGATGGCTTTAATTTCTTCATCTGAGAACTGTCTGTTCATATCTTTTGACCATTTATCAATTGGGGAATGGCTTGTATTCTTATAAATTTGACTTAATTCTCTATATATTTTAGAAATGAGACCCTTTGACTTCCGCTTCCAGGAGCCAAGATGGCGGAGTCAAAAGGTAGTTGCTCTCACCATCCCCTATCAACCTCTGAAAACCCAGAAAATATCACCCCAGAAAAAACGCTGGAACAGCTGAACCAGAAGAAAGATGGGGAGCAGCAGTGCAGTAGGCTAGGTAGCTTGATGGATTAACGGGAAAGGCCCCTCTTACCCTGGGGGAAGGGGAGCAGTACGGAGCCGGGAGCTGCCCAGGCAGCTAGTGGAAAGACCCACTTTAGCACACCAGGAGGAGATCCTGGTGTCTTGCCATTCTACAGCAAAGGTATCTCCCAGTGCCTCAGCAAAAATAAGGGAAGCAGCACTACAAAGGGCCCCAGGCAGATAAACACCCTGCAGCATTCATCTGAAAGGAGCTGAAGAAAGCAACCTAGAGGTGCCTGAAAGTTCCAGCCTTACTGATTCCAGCCCAGCACCAGGTAAGCTGTCAGAACCGTACAGTCTCCAACTGCCAACCAGGAGGAGATCCTGAAGCCCAGGTGGTAGAGCAGGCAAACACCAACACCTGGATCTCTGAGTGCCTCAATGAGGGCGGGGGAACCAGTGGAAACCAGCTTAGAAAACCATCAGGTGCCTCGGCATTCTACAGCAAAGGAGTCTCCCAGTGCCTCAGCAGAACTAAGGGAGGCAGCACTGCAAGGGGCCCCAGTCAGATAAACACCCTGCAGCACCCATCTAAAAAGAGCTGAAGAAAGCTGAAGGAAAGGAAAAGCAGGCAACCTAGAATTGCCTGAAAGTTCCAGCCTTGCTGATACCCACCCAACACCAGGTAAGCTGCCAGAACCCTGTAGCCTCCAATTGCCAACATAAGAGGCCCCAGCAAACAAAGTCAGTGACTAAGACCTAGGCTCCCAACACAAGAAGCCTGGGTCAGTGCCCTCTGCTCCCCAGCAGGAGAGCATAATCTCTTTAAAGGACAGGGAATAAAGAAACACCATGAGTAAAAAGAAACGTACGACAGATTCATATTATGAGAAGAGTGAAGATCAAGACAGACATTCTAAAGAGGACAACATTGTCCAAAAAAACCCACATTTGCAACATCAAAAGGGAATATGAACTGGTCTGAAGCTCAAAAATCCTTCTTAGAAAAGTTCAAGAAGGATTTTAAAAGTCAAATGAGAGAGGTAGAAGAGTCCTTAAAAAATGCAGTTGGCCAATTGGGAAAAAAGTACACTGAAGAAAACAAGTCCCTAAAAAACACAATTGGCCAATTAGAGAAGGAAGTACAAAAACTAACAGAAGAAAACAATTTGTTAAAAATTAGAATTGGACAAATGGAAACTAATGACTCTATGAGAGATCAAGAATCAGTCAAACAGAAATGAAAAAATGAAAAAATAGATGAAAATGTAAAATACCTCATGGGTGAAACAACTGACCTGGAAAATCGATCCAGGAGACACAATTTAAAAATTATAGATCTGCCTGAAAATCATGATGAAAAAAAGAGCCTGGACAGTATCTTTCAGGAAATCATAAAGGAAAACTGCCCTGAAGTCCTAGAACCAGAAGGTAAAATAACCATAGAAAGAATCCACTGCTCACTGCCTGAGATCCCAAATTGAAAACGCCAAGGAATATAATAGCCAAATTCCAAAATTACCAAATCAAAGATTAGTCTGATCTAAGAAAATGTACTAAGAAAGGAGGAGGCAGACAAGGGTAAATTACATTACAGGAAAAGACACAAAAACCTATTACAGCAAAGGGAAAGAAGGGAGGGGGATGAGCATTGTTTGAACCTTACTCTCATCAGATTTGGCTCAAGAAGGGAATAACATAATCAGTTAGGTATAGAAATCTAACTTGCCCTGTAGGCAGTAGGAGGGAAAAGGGGAAAGAAAAAGGAGGGGGGAGATAGAAGGGAGGGAAAAAGCAGTAAGGGTAAAGGAGAGGAAAAAGGAAAGGACTAATAGAAGGGAGGAGGGATTGAAGGAGGCGCTGGTCAAAAGCAAAACACTAGTGAGGGGGGGAAAGGAGAAAGGAGAAAGAAAAGCATAAATGGGGAAAAAAGATGAAGAAAAAGACACAGATAGTAATCATAACTGTGAATGTGAATGAGATGAACTCTCCCATAAAACAGAAGCAGATAGCAGATTGGATTAAAAACCTAATCCTACAATATGTTGTTTACAGGAAACACTTTTGAAAAAGAGTGACACATACAGGGCAAAGGTAAAAGGCTGGAGCAGAATATATTATGCTTCAGCTGAAGTTACAAAAAACAGGGGTAGCAATCCTGATCTCAGACAAAGCAAAAGCAAAAATAGATCTTATCAAAAGAGGTAAGGAAGGAAACTACATCCTGCTAAAAGCACCATAGACAATGAAGTAATGTCATTATTAAACATATACGCACCAAATGGTATAGCATCCAAATTCTTAGAGAAGTTCAAGGAGTTACAGGAAGAAATAGACAGCAAAACTATACTAGTGGGGGACCTCAACCTCCCCCTCTCTGAACTAGATAAATCTAACCACAAAATAAACAAGAAAGAAGTTAAGGAGGTGAATAGAACATTAGAAAAGTTAGGAATGATAGCCCTCTGGAGAAAACTGAATGGGGATAGAAAGGAATATACTTTTTTCTCGGCTGTACATGGCACATACACAAAAATTGACCATGTACTAGGACATAAAAACCTCACAATCCAGCGCAGAAAGGCAGAAATATTAAATGCATCCTTTTCAGATCATGATACAATAAAAATTATATGTAATAAAGGGCCATGGAAAGATAGACTAAAAAATAATTGGAAACAAAATAATTTAATCCTAAAAAATGGTTGGGTCAAACAACAAACCATAGAAACAATCAATAATTTCATTCAAGAGAATGACAATAATGAGACAACATACCAAAACTTATGGGATGCAGCAAAAGCAGTTCTTAGGGAAATTTTATATCTCTAAATGCTTACATAAATAAAATAGAAAAAGAGGAGATCAATGAATTGGGCATACAACTAAAAAAACTAGAAAAAGAACAAATTAAAAATTCTCAAACACCAAATTAGAAATATTGAAAATCAAAGGAAAAATTAAGAAAATTGAAATTAAGAAAACTGTTGAACTAATAAATAAAACTAAGAGCTGGTTTTATGAAAAAACCAATAAAATAGATAAACTTTTAATTAATTTAATTTTAAAAAAGAAAGAAGAAAACCAAATTACTAGTATCAAGAATGAAAAGGGTGAAGCTACCACCAAGGAAGAGGAAATCAAAACAATAATTAGGAATTATTTTGCCCAACTATATGCCAACAAATTTGACAATCTTAGTGAAATGGATACATATTTACAAAAATAGAAATTGCCTAGATTAACAGAAGAGGAAGTAAAATACTTAAATAACCCCTTCTCAGAAAAAGAAATTGAACAAACCATTGATGAATTCCCTAGGAAAAAATCTCCAGGGCCAGATGGATTTACATGTGAATTCTATCAAACATTTAAAGAACAATTAATTCCAATACTATATAGACTATTTGGGAACATAGGGGAAGAAGGAGTCTTACCAAATTCTTTTTATGATACAAATATGGTGCTGATACTTAAACCAGGAAGAGTCAAAACAGAGAAAGAAAATTACAGACCAATTTCTCTAATGAATATAGATGCAAAAATTTTAAACAAAATATTAGCAAATAGATTACAGCAACTTATCACAAGAATAATACACTATGACCAGGTAGGATTTATACCAGGAATGCAGGCTGGTTCAATATTAGGAAAACTATCAGCATAATTCATCATATCAACACCAAAACTAACAGAAACCACATGACCATCTCAATAGATGCAGAAAAAGCTTTTGACAAAATACAACACCCATTCCTATTAAAAACATTAGAGAGCATAGGTATAAATGGAGTCTTCCTTAAAATAATAAATAGCATCTATCTAAAACCTTCAGCAAGCATAATATGTAATGGGGACAAGCTAGAAGCATTTCCATTGAGATCGAGGGTGAAGCAAAGATGTCCATTATCACCAGTGTTAATCAATATCATACTGGAAACATTAGCTTTAGCAATAAGAGAAGAAAAAGAAATTGAAAGTATTAGAATAGACAAAGAAGAAACAAAGCTATCACTCTTTGCAGATGACATGATGTTATACTTAGAGAATCCTAGAGAATCAAGTAAAAAACTACTTGAAATAGTAAACAACTTTAGCAAAGTTGCAGGCTATAAAATAAATCCACATAAATTATTGACATTTCTATTTATTACCAACAAAGCCCAATAGCAAAAGATAGAAAGAGAAATCCCATTTAAACTTACTGTAGACATTATAAAATATTTAGGAGTCGACCTCCTGAAACAAACCCAGGAATTCTATGAACACAATTACAAAACACTTTTCATGCAAATAAAGTCAGATCTAAATAATTGGAAAAACATCAGTTGCTCATGGGTAGGCCGAGCTAATATAATAAAAATGACAATTCTACCTAAACTAATTTACTTATTCAGTGCCATGCCAATCAAACTACCAAAAAATTATTTTATGGAGTTAGAAAAAATAATAACAAGATCCATTTGGAAGAACAAAAGGTCCATAATATCAAGGGAACTAATGAAAAGAAATGCAGAGCAAGGTAGCCTAGCTATTCCAGATCTTAAATTGTATTATAAAGCAGCAATCATCAAAACTGCTTGGTACTGGCTAAGAAATAGAGTGGTGAATCAGTGGAATAGGTTAGATATGCAAGACACAGAAGTCAATGATTATAGTAATCTATTATTTGATAAACCCAAAGATGCCAGCTTCTGGGATAAGATAAGAACCCACTCTTTGAAAAAAACTGCTGAGAAAACTGGGAAAGAGTATGGCAGAAACTAGACATAGACCAAAATCTCACACCATATACCAAAATAAAGTCAAAATGGGTTCATGATTTAGATATAAAGACTGATACTATAAGCAAACTGGGAGAGCAAGGAATAGTTTACCTATCAGATTTATGGAGAACAGAAGAATTCATGACCA
>NW_020950600.1:2011959-2036995 GCF_900497805.2 Vombatus ursinus | reverse complement strand
TGGTCATGAATTCTTCTGTTCTCCATAAATCTGATAGGTAAACTATTTCTTGCTCTCCCAGTTTGCTTACAGTATCAGTCTTTATATCTAAATCATGAACCCATTTTGACTTTATTTTGGTATATGGTGTAAGATTTTGATCTATGCCTAGTTTCTGCCATACTCCTTTCCAGTTTTCCCAGCAGTTTTTGTCAAAGAGTGAGTTCTTATCCCAGAATCTGGGGTCTTTAGGTTTATCAAATAATTGATTACTAGAGTGATTGACTACTGTGTCTTGCATACTTAACCTATTCCACTGATCCACCACTCTATTTCTTAGCTAGTACCAAGCAGTTTTGATGATTGCTGCTTTATAATACAATTTAATATCTGGAATAGCTGGGCCACCTTCCCCTGCATTTCTTTTCATTAGTTCCTTTCATATTCTGGATCTTTTGTTACTCCAAACATGTCATCCCTCTTAAGCCTCCCCTCTTCCCTTCCTCCACATAGATACCAACTTGTTTCAGCATTTAGTAGTTAGGGGATAGGCTTGCTGGTAGCTAATAACATTTCTTTTCTTGATAGGAAGTTGTCTGATCTCTTTGGTACTCCAGCCCCAACCACCGACTTCTCTCCAGTCTCTGATGAAGAGGTAGCTCCTGCCAAGGCCAAGGCCAATCTCTCTACTTGCTTTCTGGATGTCTTCTCATTCAGTCTCCTCTGGAAGCTTGCCTCTTAGGTTATCCCCTCTCTCTTTCTTAATTTCAATCTTTTTTGATCTGCTACTCTTTCTCTGATGCCTGCAAACATGCCCAGATCTCCCACATGCTTAAAAATAACCTTCACTTGACTATAACATCCCCTCAAATTAGGGCTCCATATCTCTCCCTTTCACAGCCAAAACCCTGGAAAAAGCTGCCTACATGGTTCACATCTCCTTCCTTACTTCTCCACACCTCACAATCTGACTTCCTCCCCCATCACTCTACAAAGTTGTCTTTCAAGGTTGCCAAACCTGCCTTCTCTTCCTGTGCCTAGCACACAGTAGGCAGCTGATAAATCCTTGTTAAGTTGAATTGAGATGCACTGATACTCCCCCTCATTTTTCCCCCAGACTTGCCATTCTCCCTGAGCCTTACAGTTCAGACCAACAGCCCTTTCCAATGGTTGTCTCCCTCCCATATGGTTTCTTCCCTAACTCTTGCTCTCTACTGGCAGAGATTCCACATAAATCAATTCAGCATGGATTAAGCACTTACTTACCATGTATCAATTATGTATTAGTTTCACAACATCATGCTTGCACAGATAATGGGTGATGCTTTCGAGCTCTCCCGGTCGCCACTGGAGTAAAGCAAAGCTGCGTGCTTGCTCCCATGCTTTTTAACATGATGTTTTCAGCAATGTTGTCAGATGCCTTCAACGAAGATGAAAACAGCATCAAGGTCAGCTACCTCACTGATGGTAAATTATTTAACTTGAAAGGCTACAAGCCAAGACCAAAGTGGAGGGAGAATTGGTGCGTGATTTTTTTGTTCACAGATGACCATGCACTCAATGCAGCCTCTGAAGCTAAGATGCAACAAAGTATGGACTGATTCTCTACTTGTGCTTGTGCTAATTTTGGCCTAACAATTAAAAAGAAAACACAGGTGCTCCACCAGCCACTGCTGCTGCACCATCCATGTGTAGAATCATTGCTTACAGCAAATGGAGAAGTTTTGAATGCTGTGGATAAGTTCACTTACCTTGGCAGTGTACTTTCCAGGGATGTACACATCGATAATGAGGTTGATGCACGCATTGCCAGAGCTAGCTCAGTGTTTGGGAGGCTCCGAAGGAAAGTATGGGAGAGAAGAAGTATTAGACTGACTACCAAACTGAAGGCCTACAGAGCCATTGCGCTGACCTCATTGTTGTATGCCTGTGAAACCTGGCCCATATACTAGTGCCATTCCAGGAAACTGAATCGCTTCTATTTGAATTGTCTTAGGAAGATTCTGAAGATCACCCGGCAGGATAGGATACCAGACACTGAGGTCTTTTCTTGAGCTGAACTGCCAAGCATTCAAACCCTACTGCACAGAGCGCAACACTGATGGACTGGCCACGTTGTTCGAATGCCAGACAGATGTTTGCCTAAAAGACTGTTTTACACAGAACTCACACAGGGCGGGCACTCACATGGTGGTCAGAAAAAGTAATATAAGGACATTCTCAAGGTCACTCTGAAGAACTTTGGAATTGATTGTGAGACACGGGAGACGCTGGCACCACGGGAGACACAGGACCGCCCAGCATGGTAGGCCCTCATCAGAGAAGGCGAGGCGGCTGTACTCTAGGAGCAAAACAATTGCAGTAGCTCAAAAGAAACAAGGTTTAGAGCCATCTCCGCTGCAAATGTTCACGTGGACTGTTTGTGCTTGACCCGTGGTAGAGCTTCCCGAGCTGGTAGTGGCCTGATCACCCACAGTCGGACACACTGTACCTTGACCACAGCATAGTAATGTCATTATGGTCCTCTTTTGGCATGAAGGACAACAATAGCAACTGTGTGTCAGGCACTGGGCTGGGTGCTGGGGATTTGTTTTCGTCATAACTGACTTTTCATGACTCCATGTGGGGTTTTCTTGGAAGAAATACTGGAGTAGTTTGCCATTTCCTTCTCCAGGTCATTTTACAGATGAGGAAACTGAGATAAACAGGGTGAAATGATTTGTCCAGGGTCACACAGCTTAGAAGTGTCTGAGACCAGATAGATGAGTCTTCCTGATGCCAGGCCTGGCATTCTGTGCACTATGGCGCCACCTAGCGGTCGAGCTGGGGGTACAAAGCATTCCCTGCCTTGGAGGAGCCTGCACTCTCTCTCTTTCTCTCTCTCAAGGGAAACAATGTAGACATAGTAAATACCAAATACATACATGTACTGAGGGGAAGCCTTCCTGGCTAGAGGGCCAAGGAGGGCCTCACAGATGACCTGGCATGAAGTATGCTTTAAAGAGGTAGAGGGGAGAATGGTGTGCACTCCGGGCATGGATGGGAGGTTGGGGGTCAGGGTAGGTTGGATGGAGGGAGGCCGTGGGCTACGATGGAAAATGAGCTGGCTTGGACTCAGAGAACTTGGGTTCAAATCCCACCTTCAGTGCTTACCACCTCTTGATCCTTGGGCCAAGCCAGTTAGCTAACTCTGGCCTCAGTTTCTGACATCCAGCCCTTCATTCTATCATCTCTCAGAGCCCAGTAGTTTTACCTTTTATTCCTTTACTTCGACCACCACTCCTAAATTCAAACCTCCTACATAAATTGGGGAGGGAAGAAAGAAAGACATTATTCTCAGTTACTCTCTCTACTAAGTTTATTTGTTTAATTTAGCTTTTATGATTTTACATAAATGTTAATGAGGATCTGGATTTCATTGGAGAAGCAGAAACTCACTGAAAAAAAGTGTTGGGGAACTGGGTTCTCTCCCACATCCCTGGAGACTACAGGGGCACCAGAAGAGAACAGGTGGCACTGCCTATATGGAGCTGACCCTCCACCCAAGTCAGTGGCAAACTCTAGAAATACCTTTTTTTCCCAACACTAGGACAATGGACAGTTTTCCAGGTTGTTGCTCTTGTCTTTTTACCCCCCCCCGAAAGGCCCCAAAGCACCCTATTAATCATTCCACCTTGCCCCTTCCCAGAAATGGATGGAAACATTGGATATTTGCCACAAGTGGGAATTGAGAAAAGATTCCTTTAAAAGCTGACTATGTCTGACCCCCTCAGATCAACACACTTGCGCTGGTCTGTGCCAAGTTATTCCTAAAATTGTAGGAAAATTGTATCCCCAGTGGGCTCCTCCCTGCAAATTTCCCATCTCCCACCCACTTGACTCCATCCCATCCCTGCCCCTCTAGCCCCAGCAGTGCTTTCCTTTGCCAGGGAGCTCAGCTCGCCCTCTGATCCCCTCTTTCACTCCATGGCCTTGACTCCATGTTCCCTCTTTTAGCTATTGGACAGTTCCTTCTCCTGTCCTTTTCTTTGTATTCCCGACCCATTTTTTCCCCAAAGACCTGCAGCTTCCGTCAGACTCCTGAACAACCTGTGGAAGTCCCTCTGGAAGCCAGATGACGAGAAGTAGAAAACCAGGGGATCAACGCAGGAGTTCAGGGTGCTGAGCAGCAACACATACCCGCGCCATCTTGGACTCTTGCCCTGGATATAGCCGACGATGTGGGACGCGTTGTACGGGCCAAAGCAGAGTAGAAAATTGAGCATGGTGGCCCCTATCAGCCCTGCCACCCTTTTTCTCCTCTTCCAGCTGCCCCCCTTGCTCAGGATCCACACCATTCGACCATAGCAGTAGCTGGCAATAACCAGTGGGACCCCAAAGAGGACCACAGCCATCTCGAGCCTGACAGGCAGCACAATGGCCAACTGGTCTTCCCTAAAATCCAGGTAGCAGGTCCGATTGGTTTGTTGCTTTTGGAAAGTGTCCCCCAAATATTCAGCAACATAGACCACACTGCAGTGGGCACCAACCAACAGCCAACAGCCAACACTGACCAAGCCAGCCTGGCCAGCTCGTGGCTGGGTCTTGTACCACAGAGGGTAGGCCACCCCCAGGAATCGCTCCACACTCACAGCTGTGAGGGTGAGGGAGGTAAGGTAGATAGTGGAATAGAAAAGAAAGCCTGAGATGGGGCATAAGATGAAGGGCAGAGGCCAGTACATGCTGCTCGCTGCCTCCACCATCCGGAAGGGCAGGAAAACTAGCAAGAGCACATCAGAGATGGTCAGGTTGAGCAGAAGGACATCCACAGCCACAGGGCGACGCCTCAGTTTACCCACAAAGACAATCAGGGCCACCAAGTTGAGGGGAAGGCCAGTGAGGAAGGTGAAGAGGTAGACAGAGAAGTAGAGCCAGTGGCTGTCAGGGAAGTAGCCCTCAGCTGCATTCTTGTCCATGGTGGCTTCTGGTGGGGAGGGAAAGAAAAGGATTCAGAGTAGAAAAGCTTTCTGGGTGGCAGATGGAACACTGGACTTGGAATCAAGAAGACCACTTGGAGCTGTGTGGCCATGAACAAGCCACCCAACTGGGCCTCAGTTTCCTTACATGTAAAAGTCCTTTCCAGATTTAAACCTATGATCCTACAGTACTATGATCTTCTGTAGCTTCCGATCTCTCATCCCCCTCCCTATCCTCATGCTCCTTTCACTAGCTTGTAAACTGTTTCTGTGAAAATTTCCTTTTCTCTCCTCTCCTTCAAGGCATCAGAACGTGCTTTCTTTTTCTTTTCCCCTTCTCTGTTTCCCCTGATCCTAAGTCCTCCCAACTGTCCAGGCTTGTCCCTCCTCCAGGGGCTCCCCAAATGCTCCCCAACTCACCTTGCCCAGCCTGCTCCTTTCCAGTATCTGAGTGTCCCCTCCCTCCGCTCAGACTGTCAGAGCAGGCAGGGTGCTTAGCTACTTATCTCTTGGGTACCATAAACACTGAGCAGTGAGGTCACTGTTCAGTGGCAACACAAGAGGTACTTTCATCTCTTCAACCAAGAGATGGAAATATGCAAACAGGCAGTCAAATTTCAGAGCTCAAGTCTGAGCCCTCCTGAGGAGGGTGGAGAGTCTTGTCCATGGCCTGAATGGACTCCCCCGAGGGACACTTTTCAGGGGCTTAGGTCACAGATACTCCCACCTGATTCTTGAAAAAAGCAGAAAATTTCAGACTTATTCCATTGTGCTCAGGTCCCACTGCTGTCCAAGACCATTTTCCCTTGTCTTAGGGGGTTGTTTCCCCTTTTCTCCCGGTAGTGGCCAAGGCATCTTGCTCTTGCTGACCTTACTTGTACCCTCTGGTAGCCGCACGAGAGGACACCCTGCCCAGTGTATTTCCTCCCACTTTCTCCTTTCTCCCGGAGGCTTCCTCCAGTGACATTCGTGCTCTCCCACCTTCCAGCTTATGCCTGGAGTTCACATTCCCAAGTCCTTCCTGAGGGCAGGGGCTACTTGGGCATGATAGCTGTCTTGAGGTATTTGAGCGGCTGTCATGTGAAAGAGGGTCAATACTTGTTCCTCTTGGCTCCTCCAGGTGCGAGGGGTTGGGGAGGCAAAGAGGCAGACTTAGATCCAACAAAACGAGGAAAAATCTTTGCCAGCATTTAGAACCATCTGTGTCTAGAGTCAGAGCCTGAGAAGGCAAGGAGCGCACACCCACCGGCTGTGGAGGCTGGATGATGGTGTGTGGGGGTGTCAGAGCTATGCCCATTCGGGCCCCCTCACAGGCTCCTGTCCTGGTTATGAGGCTGCGCCTCCTCCTCTCCCCCTTCTCACTCCCTCAAAGGGTTCTGTGCACGTCTGAGATTGATGAGAGAGGACTGTGGGGTCACAGTCAAATGGTCTCAAGGGAGGAGGTTACCTCTTTCTTTCTTTTGTTTTTGTTTCTATTTTTGTTTTTGGCTAGGCAGTGGGGTTAAGTGACTTGCCCAGGGTCACACAGCTAGTAAGTGTTATGTGTCTGAGGCTGGATTTGAACTCGGATCCTCCTGACTCCAGGGGGCCAGTGCTCTATCCACTGTGCCACCCAGCTCCCCCGAGGTTACCTCTTTCCATGCCAGGCTCTGCTCCCGTTTGTCAGGTTCTGCCTCCTCCATGGGATCTTCGTGATTTGAAAGGAGACTGAAGCTCAATCCCCCGTGAGGCGGGCAGAGAATGGCCAGCGGGTGAGTCCCCTTGAGGCTGAGCTGTGGTCCCTGCTGGCCCGGCGCCTCAGGACCTGGGAGCCCCCTCTGGCCTTGAGGAGATGCCCACGACCCTCTGGTCCCATACCCCTGCTGCCCAGAGGCTGCTATTTCTGGGATGTCCCACCGTGAGTCCCTACGGTACCATGCCTCCGGCTGGCCTTGTTCCCCAAGTACCCGGACACCAGTGGGTTGAGCACAGAGCTCCAGGATCCCATGATCAGCCCGAGCTTCCTCCAATGGTTGCCAGCCTCTGGTTTCACAAAGCAGGCCACGTGGGAAGTATTGTAAGGCCCCAGGCAGAGCAGCAGAGTGAGCAGTGCGCCCCCGGCCACCCGGGCAGCTCGGAGCTTCCGACTCCGGCTCAGGCCAGAGCGGGCCAAGGCCCGCAGGCAGCCCACACAGCAAAAGGTAGTGACAGACAAAGGAAGGAAAAAGAGCAGAAGCGAAATGCTGAGACGTGCAGGGCCGGCCCATGTTGGGTCCCAGGCTTCCAGACAGACAGGGGAGCCGTTGACTGGAACGGTCATTCCCAGGGACGTTGTGCCGTTCTTCTCCTGGGCTTCCTGACTTTCCAGTCCAAACACCAGCCCCAAGTGGAAAATGACCAGCCCCCAGATCCCCACACAAACACCCCAGGAATAACAGGGCCTCCGTATAGCTTGGTATCCCAACGGGAAGGCCGCTCCAAGGTAGCGGCCAACACTGAGGGCAGCCAGAAGAATACCCCCAGCATAAAGTGGGACAAAGTGTATCAAGGCAAAGGCTGGGCAAAGTGAGGCTGGGAGGGGCCAGGCTCCCCCTGCCAGGGCCTCGGCTGCCTTCAGGGGTAGGGAGGCGGTCAGCAGCAGGTCAGAACAGGCCAGATGGAGGGTGTAGACGAGGCTTGGGGTAAGGCGGAGCCGTGCATGGGACACAGCCTCACTGAGGAGGATGACATTGAGGGGAAGGCCCAGTGTAAAGGCAAGGGCATAGAGGGCAAAGGACAGCTCCCACGGGATGTCCATGGTGCCGAGAAGCAGGAGCACAGCATTCTGGGGGCTTCTCCTCCACTAGCCCTTCTTGTGTGACACTCTCTGGGCCTTAGCTTCTGGTCTTTAAAATGAAGAGAACAATCCATGGTTCAGGATCAAATGGACCCCCAGAATTCCAAGTCAAAGTACTTTTAGAAGTACAAAGTACAGTGATTTCTTAATGTTCTCAGGTAATGCAGGGAGAAGCTAAGAACGGCTGACAGTCAGAGGCGTAGACACATAGCCAGCAGTTTCCCCTGAGTGGAGCCCCAACCCCCTCCCAATTCAATCTCTTGGCAGATGGGCAGCTGGCTGAGCAGTAAACAGAGAGGAGGTGGGTGCTGATACTCACCTGGGCCATTGGGAAAGCAGGTACTGGGAGGCGATTGTGTTGCCCAGAGGACAGCTGGGAAAGTGGAGGAGAGCAACTCTGGAAACAAAGGCAGAGTTGTAAGTGGGTCATGTAGGTATGCCTGGGAAATAGTGAAAGGCAACCAAGAAAAACTTGGGGCCCAGGTAAGGAGAAACCAGGTGGGGAGAAGAGAGAAGAATGACCTCTGGAGATGTCCTGAGGAATAACAGGGGACAGTGAGGGTGAGGGAAAAGGGTGGTAGAGGCTGGGGCACAAGGGCCCTGGAGCTCCCATTGGGGAATGCTGAGTTTAGAAGGGGAGCAGAAAGAAGGCACTCACCTTCTCGAAGTTGCGAGATGCCTCTGAGCCTTGAGGATAAACCCTCAGGGGTTGAAGTTGGGCAGAGAGCCAAGAGGCAAGAGCAGAGGGAGGGGTGGTCAGGGCTATAAACTAGAGGTGACCCTGCAGCCTGAGCGAGCAGCTAATGGGGCATCAGCTGGGGGGAGGGGAGAAGCAGCCAAGGGAGAGGTCTTGGAACCTCAGGGCCCAGTGCTTCCAGCCTAACAGGAGAGTGGACTATGGCCCGATTCACTGGCTTCTAGGTGGGCTGCAGAGTGTTTGTGGGGAAAGCTGGGGACTAGGAAGAAAGATGGTTGAACTCTCATCTAGGCAGAAAGGAGACCTTGGGAGAGGATCAAAGCCGGAAGGCAGAGGGAGCTCGGTTAGGAGCTGGGGGTGGGGGGGTGCCGTCCATATTTGCCAAACCCCCTGGCCTCTCTCAACATGAGTCATTCTGGCTTCTCCTCATGCCTCAGTGGCTCTTGTCTACAGCCACGCCGCCCAGTCAATTAGCCATGAAGCAGCCTTATGTCAATAGGGCAGGAGATGGGACGGGAAGGCAACCACTGGTTGCTGGGGAAACTCTTGGTGCCATGAATAGTCCCCATAGGAATTGCTTTCCTCTTTTCAGATGTAGCCCCACTTCCAACCTATTCACTCATGACCTAACTATGCTCCACAAAGACCCATCCTTTTCCTGTTATTTTAAAATCTTGCCTTCCCCAGAAGCTTTTCTAAAGAAATGAGATGGGATTACCAAAAAAATATTTTATAGAACTAGAAAAAATAATAAAATTCATCTAGAAGAACAAAAGGCCCAGAATATCAAGGGAATTAATGAAAAGAAATGCAAGGGAAGGTGGCCTCACCATTCCAGACCTTAAATTGTATTATAAAGCAGCAATCATCAAACCTACTTGGTACTGGCTAAGAAATAGAGTGGTGGATCAGAGGAATGGGTTAGGTATACAAGACACAGTAGTCAATGACTATAGTAATCTACTTTTTGATAAATGCAGAGACTCCAGCTTCTGGGATAAGAACTCACTATTTAATAAAAACTGCTGGGAAAACTGGAAAAGAGTATGGCAGAAACTAGGCATAGACCAACATCTTACACCATATACCAAGATAAAGTCAAAATGGGTACACGATTTAGACATAAAGGGTGTTACTATAAACAAATTAGAAGAGTGAGGAATCATTTATCTGTCAGACCTATGGAGAGCAAAGGAATTTATGACCAAACAAGAGATAGAGAACATTATGAAATGCAAAATGGATCATTTTGATTACATTAAATTGAAAAGTTTTTGCACAAAGTCAATGCAACCAAGATTAGAAGCAAAGCAGAAAGCTGGGAAACAATTTTTACAGCCAATATCTCTGACAAAGGCCTCATTTCCAAAATTTATATAGAACTGAGTCAAATTTATAAGAATACAAGTCATTCCCCAATTGATAAATGGTCAAAGGATATGAACAGGCAGTTCTCAGATGAAGAAATTAAATCCATCTATAGTCATGTGGAAAAATGCTCTATATCACCATTGATTAGAGAAATGCAAATTAAAATAACTCTGAGGTACCACATCACAACTATAATATTGGCTAACATGACAAAATAGGAAAATGATAAATGTTGAAGAAGATGTGGGAAAATTGGAACACTAATGCATTGCTGGTGGAGCTGTGAACTGATCCAACCATTCTGGAGAACAATTTGGAACTATGCCCAAAGGGCTATAGAGGTCTGCATATCCTTTGATCCAGCAATAGCACTTCTAAGTCTGTATCCCAAAGAGATCATAAAAACGGGAAAAGGATCCACATGTACAAAAATTATTATAGCAGTGTGGTGGCCAAGAATTGGAAATTGAGGGAATGCCCATCAATTGAGGAATGGCTGAACAAGTTGTGGTATATGAATGTAATAAAATACTTGTTCCATAAGAAATGATGAGCAGGCAGACTTCAGAAAAACCTGGAAAGACTTGCATGAACTGATGCTGAGTGAAGTGAGCAGAACCAGGAAAACATTGTACACAGTAACAGCAACATTGTGTGATGACCAACTTTGATAGACTTAGCTCTTAGCAATGCAATGATCTAAGACAATTCCAAAAGACTCATGATGGAAAACGCTATCCGCATCCAGAGAAAGAGCTATGGAGTCTGAATGCAGGTCAAAGCATGCTATTTTTCCTTTTTTGTTTTTCGTTTGGTTTTTTCTTTTTTTCCCTTTGGTTGTAATTCTTCTTTATAACATGACTAATGTGGAAATATGTTTATGATTGTATATGTATAGCCTATATCAGAATCCATACCCTCTTGGGGAGGGGGGAGGGTAAGGAAGAGGAGAAAATTTAAAACTCAAAATCTTATAAAAGTGAATGTTGAAAACTAAAAATAAATAAATGAAAATTTTTTAAAAAATGATTTGGGGAAGTCACTGGTGGCATGTCTGAGGCAGGAATCAACTTGACAAACCTTTCCTTTCTCCCCCACTGCCCTTCAATAGAGAATGTCTCCTTCAATAGAGAATGTTTCTGGAGTGATCAGAGAAGAGCTGATCCTTCCAGACCTGGGCTGAGGGCAGCTCAGCTCTACGGCTGCACATTCTCCCCATGGGACATTTTGGCCCACCTTCTCTGACCTCCCCCAGCCCTAGGCTAAAAGAGACAATGGCCCCCATCTCTCCTCTCTGGGCCTAGGCTGTCACTCCTGAGGGCCCTCCAACCCTGGTGCTCCTCTCCTAGGGCTCACCTTAACCCACCACTATGACTCTTTCTTCTGCCCTTTTTATCCCATCTGCTCCTCTAAATAGCTATGAGGTCAGGGCCCACAGTGACCTAAGGCAAGTAGGTGGTGCAGTGATCAGGCCTGGTGTCAGGAAGACCTGAGTTCAAATCTAGCCTCAGACACTTACAAACTGGGGGACAAGTCACTTAACCCTGTTTGCCTCAGTTCCCTCATTTGTAAAAAAGGATAATAATAGCACTTACCTCACAGAGGTGTTGTGAGGCTCAAGTGAGATACCAATTGAAATAATCACACATAGTAAGTTGTATGTAAATGTTAGCTATTAGTACCATAGGTAGGATAGGTCACCTCCTCTCCCAGCTCAGTTTGCACCCAACTGGGATGGGCTGGTTCTCCTTCCCCTCCAAACACACATGGGCATACACACACACACACACACACACACACACACACACACACACACTCTGAATGGATTTCTCCAGAATTACTATGATGGCTTCTCCTGCCTTTGACAATCTGGCCGTGAAATGTCCAGGGCTGTTCTCTTGGCTCCCCACCCCCATGATGTCTACTTTGTTCCCTTTCCCCTCCATCCACCAATGCATTGACCCATATAGAATGAAAATAGCTCACTGGCCATCCTTGTTTTTATTTCTCTCTGTCTCAGAAGTAACATTCCCCTAATCTCTCCCATTAGCTGGGGGCAGGAGCTGGATGATTAGAAACTGTATTAAGGCTTTTGGCAAGGGACTGACAGGGAGAATTCAGCTCCCCTTAGCGGTCACTGCCCATCTCCATGTCCATGCACACTCTGGATCCTCCCTTTGACATGGGGCCTTTGTGGGATGTGGAAGCTAGGGTGGGGTTTGGGATTCAGTTAGGGAAAGGAGGAAAGAATAGACAAGAATGGGGTGGGAAGGGCTTGAGTATACATATGTGAAAGGGAAGGGCGGGTTGGAGCATGTGATCCGTGTGCATACACACACGGGAGGATGGGTAGGAAGGATGGGGACCAGACGCAGACTTTTGAAAGTGTAGCACTGTCAGGGCACAGAAGGAAGGGACCACAGTGGAGGTGCCAGGAGGCCTTCCTCCTAAGTCCTGGGTAGAAATTTCACAGCATTAATTGCAGGGTAGGGTATGACAGACCACTGAGCAGCTGATCAGACAGGCCCCATCCTAGGCACCAGTCACTAATTCCTTCAGGTTGGCCCCTCAAGAGGCTGTCCAGGCATGACGCTTCTTTATCTCCATGGTCAATGTTTCAGAGTCACATACTCCACCCCTTCCTGCGCGGGGGGCCTTGCCCGCTCCCCAAAATGAATCAGTTCAGAGTAATGTAATCCTTCATCTTCTGGAGGAGCCTGGGGCATCACATTCTCATAATCACCCTGGGGAGAAAAGAGAGGCCAGTAGTGAAAGTCCTTAGTCATCTTCCCAGCCCCCTTTTCTCTATTGTCACTTTTCCCTCTTCCTCCTCCGTTTGCTTTCTGCCCTCCCTGGGTCCTCAATTAGCTTCTTCATTTCTGACGGGAGAATCATCTGGTGAGAGAAGCAGCTAGGGAGAATAACCACCTCCTGAGCTTCTAAGCTGAGGGATTCTGGGCCGTGTGGTCCGGGCTTTGACTCAGCCTCTGCCCAGCAGCACCTCACTCAATTTAAGCCAGTTTCACGCTTTCTCCCCTCTCCTCAGCAGCCCTGCCTCCTTACCCCACTGGGTTTCTGAAGCACAGAATAGGTGACACTTTGATCTTCAGTTTGAAGACTGACTGGTGAGGTCTCCAGATACCTAGGTGACCTGAAAAATGAAAGCAGGCATAACGAGACCTCCTGTTTGCCTCCAGCCCCCTCCCAGCCCTTTGGTGCCCATGGCCTCACTCACCTCACAGGCCTCTGCCCAGCTTTGCAGGACCCAAGCTTCCCAGGGTCCACCTACCTCTCCCTGACGGTCTCTAATCTCTAATCCTGACATTCATCTTCTTATTCTCTCTGCCTTTCTTCCTCCTCCTCCTCCCCCAGCACATCCTTGTTTTTATTTCAAGTTAGACCCCCAACTCCCCAAGCTTCCAGCTCTACCTTCTCTAGCCCCACCCAAATATCCTTCCTCTTCCCCCCCCTACCCAGTGCCCAGCTCCCGGCACTCACAGAACCCTATCAGGAAACTGCAAGGTAGCATAATCGATCCTCTCCTCCAGTGCAGGATTGTAATAACCCAAGGATTGGGGAGCTGCTGTGGTGTGGGGCCTCCTTATCTGAGAAAGAAATGAGGCTTCAACCCCTGCCCTTCTCCTGTCCCTCCCCCTGCCCTTGATTCCCCAGAGTCTGCCCTCCCCTCTAACCAGGGTCTCCCCACAACATCACAGATAGCCACTGGCTTTGGTACCACGCTCCACGGTCACAAAGCGTTTTGAATATACTCTTAAAATCTGTTCCCCACATCAGCCCTGTGAGGTTAGTAATACAAGTACTCTTATCCACATTTGACAGATTCAGAAGCTGAGGCTAGGTGGAGCAGTCAAAACTGAGGCCTGAACTCAGGTCTACTGACCCTAAGCTTCCCGCATACTCAGCCGCCTCCAATGCTGCCCTGTCATGCCTCCTGTTCTCATGCTAGGTCCCAGGACAGTCTGCCCTCGGTCCCCTTGTCCTTACTCCCTACCTTCTTCTTCCTGACAAAGAAAGAGCCCTGTCCTCTGGGCCTCTCCTGAAAAGCCTGCTCTTCTCTCATCTTCCTCCAGCTGTAGGGCAAAAGAGCATGAAGAGGTGAGAGGTGAATCCCAGGACCCAGAACAAGTGGGGCCTGGGGAGCAGAGCCAAGGGCTAGGATTGAGTGGAGACAAAAGAGACCCGACGGGAAGCTCACCATCGGACAAACTGGAACCCCAGCAGGACCAGCAGGACGAGAGCCAGGCACACCCCAAGCCCCAAAGCAGTTCGCTTGCCAATGGTCTCTGGGCTGTCTGGAGAAGAAGGAAAGAGTTTTGTGGAAGGAGCAGGTTAATCATCGGCCTCTGCCACAGGCCTGCTCTCTCATTTGTCCTGTCTCTGGCTGGTTCCATCAGTCAGCCATCCTTGTTCTCAGCCCGCAGCGCCCTAGACGAGGGACTGGTGGGGCCATCTTCAGAAGGGAGACAGAATCCCTCTGCCTATGTGGAGCCCCTGGTCTACTGGGGAGACAGAGTCCTTCCCTTTGGGAGGCTACGGTATGTGAGAAAGCAGGTGACAGGACGTACACAGGGGACAGTTCACCAATATGGCAAAAGAACAAGTTCAAACTGAATTCTTGAGGCCAAGGGAATCCACCCTGAAGGAGGGCTGTTAGGAGGTGGGATCACCCGGACGAGCTTCTTGGGAGAAGCTGAGCTCCGAGGCAGGCTTCAGAAGGAAGAGTAAGACGTGGACCCAATGGGGTACACTACCCTGGGGCAGGCAGACAGCCTTTAGGAAAGCTCATCAGGAGGAAGAAGCAGAAGCAGAACTTGGCAGATCCAGGGGTTTGGTGAGGAATAATAAAAGAAGAGGTGGGAAGCAGGGTGATGTGGGCAGGGGGGTCCTAGAGAACCAGGGTGAGGAGCAGGACTATCCCTCAGGGCGAGAATAGGGATGGGAACACAAGGGTGGAGGAGGCCTTACAATAGACAGTGAGAGTGGCAGGACCCGACTTCCCCGTGCCCAGCTTGTTGGCCCCTTGGCACCAGTAGGCCCCGGATTGGTGGGTCATCACAGGCCGCAAGGCCAGCTTCTGACCATAGTTATCAATCTTTTGCCCTTTCCAGTCAAACCAGGTATAAAGGTCAATGGCTGGATTAGCATCAGCCTCACAGGTCAGGACCACACTTGTCTTCTCCATCACCACGTCACCTGGGACAATGGACACTCGAAGGTGTCTGGGTGCATCTGCAGGGAACAGGAGAGTCAGAAACCCAGATACCCAATCCCTACTCTCCCTCCCAGGCCCAAAGCATTGTACTTGGTCGTCTCCTGGCCCTTTTAGACCTATTCATCCGATCCCCCTGGGCCCGCCACTCACACTGGACTTTCAGGTCCCATTCCTGAGACTTGGTTTGTCCGATAGAGTTGGTAACAGAACAGCTGTAGAGCGCAGAGTCTTCTGGGGAGATGGAGCTCCAATTCAGGTACCTCCCTTCATGGAAGGACTTCCCATTTTGAGTCCAGGAATAACGAACATTTCTGGGGCGACTGGAGCTGAAGTCACATCGAAGCTGGACTTGGTCTCCAGACCGAATGTCAGATTTGGGAGTTGCCAGAATGATTTTAACATCTCTTGGGGCATCTAGGGAGAGAACTCACTGCTGGGTTAACCTGGGTCCCAGGTGGCTTGTCTTCTTAGCCCTCCCAGGACCCAGGCTTCCTGACCATCTTCTCTCAGGCCTCCCTTCCAGACTCTGCTCTCCTTCAAGGACCCAAGGACCTAGTCTTCCATTCCTCCCACCCCCACACACCATCCTGGTGAGTCATCCTGATGCCCAACTCTCCTTTCAAGCCCTTAGACATCTTGGTCTCACCCCTCGCTTCCCCTTTCAGAGCTCCCTCGGGCAGCTCTCCCTTGCAGCCCCCAGCCCTCTTCTTGCACTTCCCTGTCCTCTTACATTGTACATCCAGGTTGACAGGGGCTGCTTGGGAACAATCAATGTTGCAGGCCCAGCAGGTGACTGGCTCAGCATTCCAGGGGATGCTCTGGATGGTAAGAACGTTGGAAGGGTATCTGACTCTTTGAGAGAACTGTGGCCTCCATATGTATCTGCTGACGGTGGGGTTACTTTGTTCGTAGGAACAGGAGAGGGTCACAGAGTCACCTTCCCGGATTAGCGTCTGGCTCCTGATAGTCACAGTCACCCCAGTAGGGGGATCTGGGAGAGAAGCAGAGAATTTAGCAAGGAGTGTCTGGTCATCCCACCTGTCTATCAAACCCTCCCTTACACTCTACCTCTTCTCCTGCTATTCTCTTCTTTCCCCCTATCATTTCTAGAACTCTTGAACTTACCAGAAGAGAGCTGATGGCCTTGCTCAGATGTTCAAGAGGAAAAGGGCAGAAATTCCTCTGGCCACATTTTTCATCTAGTGTTTTTGTTCTGCCCTCTATTCACTTCCTCAGAGCATGAACTGTGCCTATGGAATTTATTCTAGTCCAATGCAAGATACAGCACTTTCTAGCTATGTGAACACGGGTAAATCACATAACCTCTCTGAGCCTCAGTATCTTCATCCGTAAAGTGGGTGTGTATTTTCCTTATACTTTCCTCACGACTTTTGAGAGTATGTAAAGGTACTCTGTAAACCATAAAAAGCTATATAAATGCCACCTATCATCTAGTTATTAGTATGAAGTCGTGTTTTAATGAAGGCTTGGTGATAATGGCAATGAGGTATCCTTCATTCACTTCCCTGCCCAGGACCAGTTCTGCACCCAGCTCCTTGTTCATCCCCAAGCCTGTTGCGTCTTTGCCCGGGACCAAGCATTGTATGGCCAGCTTACACTGCACATCCAGCCTGGCTCTCTCACTAATGTTGCCCCAGCCCTCGCTGTTCTCAGCCAGGCAGGTATACTGGCCACTTTGCTGCCGGTTGACCTCTTGGAAACTGAGATTCTGTTTTGTCTCTCCCAGCATCAACTTCTCATCTTGATACCAGGTATAGTTGGTTGGAGGAGGGTAGGCAGCGGTTACGCACATCAACTGCACAGTCTTGTTCTCTGTCACACTGATGTCAGCAGGGAGAACCCTGGAAAGCCTGGGGGAATCTGGAGGGAGAGGACAGAAGCTGGCATGAGGTCAACGGGGTGATCCCACTGACCAGAAAATAATTCGGAGAACCTTCGTTTTTCTCTTGTCCCAATCCATTTTTCCGTCTCTCCCCCTCAAACATCTACCCCCTGCCCCTCCTTTTCCACATAGCCAAAAGAAAAAAACCCAAGCAAACAAACAAAAAGCAATAAACCGTTGTGAATCAGCTCTTGTCTCTCCTCCATCCCCAAACTTACTCCAAAGGCTCTCTGATCCCTCCCTAAGTCCTCAACCCCATGATCAGCTCACATAGGACTTGCAGGTGCACTGGTTCTGATCTCCCCCGGCCCATTTCGTTGTTTGCCTCACAATGGTAATTTCCAGCCTGTTGCCAATTCACGTTGGACAGAGTCAGAATTTCATCCCAATTCTTAATTTTCTTTTGATCCTTGAACCAGAGGAAGCTGCCTTCGACGTCAGGGTTGCTGCTTTGGACCAGACACCTCAGAGTCACTGATCCTCCCTCCTTCACTTCTAGGTGGGGACTGGCCTCAATGGTTATCTTTGGGGTATCTGGAAGGGCAGATAGTAAATCAGATGAAAAGAGAATCTGTCAGAGAGCTGGAGGGAAGGGATTCATTGGGAAGATTCAAAGGTCTGAGATTCTAGAACCCTGCAGGAGTAATCCATCCTGTCTACATGATCACACATCGCAGGGATGGAGAGGGTGATTGCCACGCACATCTGAAAGGACTTTCAAGTGTGTTTAGAAATCTAGCTTCACTTTTCAGAGGAGGAGACTGAGGGTCAGAGAGAGGATACTGCTTGCCCAAGGTAGCCCAGGTATTCAGCCCCAGCATCAAGACTCGAACCCTTGTCTCAATTGCTTCTAAGTCCACCATGATTTCCTGGACCATGGTGCTTCTCAGAACCTATAGCTTCCAGGAAGGAAGGCTCAGCTTAAGCTGAGCTTCCTGGATCCCTGGACTCCTCCTTTCTTGGGAGCCCCAAGTTGTGCTGTCTCATCTGTTGCTGGATTTATTTCTCCTTATGTACATGTATCTTCCCAGTAGAATGGAAGCTTCTTGAGGGCAACAGCTCTGTCCTTTCTCTAGCTGTATCTCTATTGCTCAGACAGTTGATTCAAACCAGTTAACACACATTTATCAACCACTTACTATGTGCCAGGCTCTGTACTAAGTGCCAAGGACATAAAGACAGGGAAAACCACCATCCCTACCCTCAAGGTGATCACATTCTAACAGCGGAGACCGCAGGCAAACAATTGTGCACATACAAATATATACTAGGTGAATGGGAGATAATCTTAGTAGGAAACCACTAGCTGTGGGGTGGCCTGGAAGAGAAAGGCCTCTTACAGGAGGTGGGATTTTAGCAGAGGAGGCCAAGAGAGTCATTAGAAAGCCTTCCAAGCTCAGGAGGCAGCCAGTGCAAACGCAGGTGGAGGAGAGATGGAGTGTCAGGATGAGGAATACTGAATCGCATTCCATTGTCTATTTACCTTCAGCTCTGCTAGCCTGAGGCTAATATTATGTCTATGGTCTTGAGTTCAGCCACAGAGGGCAGAAGGAGCGGGTGTCTGTGTGTTGGGGGAAGGAGTGGGAAGGGGGGACGGCAGGAGGAAACTCCAGTGGGATCCACCATTGCTTAGATGTAGGTGATTGAGGCGTTCTTACCCCGAGTGAAGATATTTGGGATCATGGAGATGAGAATGGTAGCAAAGCTCTTTCACAGGTAGGGAACAGGGGACCCACAAGACATATTGAGAAGACTCACGCTTCACATCCAGCCACACGATCTTCTCAGAGAGACGCTGCTCATCGGTGTGCCAGAGTTGGCAAGACAGCTTCTTGCCGTGGTGAGTCCAGTTGGGAATGAATGTGAATTTGCTCTCCGTCAAGACCTTCTCGGTTTCGATAAAGGAGTTCTCGACCTGAGCCGGAACCTTCTGCCCGTCCAGAAACCAGAGCAAGCTCACGGGGTAGTTCGGACAGGAGTAGTTCAGAAAGCAGGTCACGGTTACTTCTTGGAGCTCTTGGAGCCGCGGGGGGAGCTGAATGTGCGGTTGAGGCGCAGACTCTGAGGGAGAAAAGGAAGGAGGGTCTAGGACGGAGGAGGAAGGGGGGGTTGGAGAAGGGGACCCTCAGCCTGGGGTTTTCTCACAGTCTCCTTCAGGACAGCTCCCCAACAGCGCTGCCTGACTCCAACCACCCCTCTGCCCAGAGGCGCCTTTGCTGGGAGCCCGCGATCTGCACCGTGGAAACGGTCACTTCTTAGCGGTTGCTTTGTAAGGATTCATAGCAGTAGTAGTATCAGCAATCATGAAAGTAGTACTAATAATAATTGTGACAGTAATGATAAGTAGGAGTAACAGTACTAAAAGGAACTCTTCCCATTTCTATTATGTTTTTAAAGTTGACAAGACCCTTTGGTCACTAGAGCCCCAGGGGGTGGGGTGGGTAATGCAAGGAACTTCCCCAGCCCAAGTTGTTGACGCTCCTTTCTCCCCTTTTTGAAATTATTTTTTGGGGCAGCTAGGTGGCACAGTGGATAGAGCACCAGCCCTGGAGTCAGGAGGACCTCAGTTCAAATGTGCCCTCTAACACTTGATGCTTACTAGTTGTGTGACTCTGGGCAAGTCACTTAACCCCGATTGTCTCACCAAAAAGCAAAAAAAAAAAAAATTATTTTTCGTCTTTGTATATGTAAGCTCCTTGAGAACAGGTACTGTTCACTTCTTTTTTGGGGGGGGCTGAGGCAATTGGGGTTAACTTTTTCTTTGTGTCCCTCTTGCACAGTGCCTAGCACATCGTAAGTGCTTAATAAAGGATCGTTGAATTGGAATGAGTATTGTGCCCACCTTGTAGCGTGGAGTGTTCTGGCTACCCTTGCTTATCTGTCCAAGGACAGGGACTCTATCCCCCATAGGACCATGGGCTGCCCTAGGTCTGAGGACCTGCCTCTTCTGTCAGGCTAACAGCCCCTTGAGACCAGAAACTGGGTCATCTCCTCCTTTTGTGCCTCCCTGCCAGGACTCCGCACAGAACAGCTCCTGCTTCGAGCAAATCCTGACATGCTTTGCTTAGGGAGCAGGGGCCATGAGCAATGTGCCTGGGCATGGGGGGAATGCCCTAGTTCCTCACCAGTGACGTTGAGTTGTACACGGGCCATCCACTTCTCACTCGGGGTCATTATCCTCAGCCCCAGTTCCCCACTGTCGGAGACCTGCACCCGATGGATGAGCAGGCTACAGCTCCCTTTGCTCAGCTGTCCCAGAAACTGTATCCTTTTGTTCTTACTGGAATTGGACATGTCAAAGAGGACGGTCCCATCGAACCTCTTGTTCTCATCATCATACTGCGGATTGTGGTACCAGATAAAGTGATCTAGTTTTTTGATGCCGCTGAGGACATTGTAGCTGCAGGGGATCTGGACACAGGTGCCTTCCCAAGCATAGAGGACCGCTGGTTGCCTGACATCTATATGACAAAGACCCAGAACCAGGAATCCTGGGCCCCACAAAAGGCAGGCAGGAGAGAGAGGGAAGGAATGGGGTCAAGGGAGAAAACAGATAACGAGACAGAAAGAACACGAAACAGACAGTTACACAAAGACTACACTGAGAGGGGAAACCACACACACACACACACACACACACACACACACACAAACAAGCAGAGCCCGTGGAGAAAGAGGAAGAGTGGGAGAGGCACAGTTTCCCTGGTAGGCTCTCCTGTGAAGATGGCTTCTCCCACCCCCTCCTCCACGTGGTCCTCTTACCTAAAACCTCCCTCCCTCCTCAACTCCTGCTCCCAGGTACTAGCAACAGTCCTTACCAACAGCCAGAAATGAAAGATGAAGGAGGCTCATAATGGCACCTCGGGCCTGGTCAGAGTTCCTGAAAAGGGAAAATCAGTTCTCGGGTCAGTCAAGTAAATCACTTATTTCTCCAGGACTCACTCCTTGGTTACTTCTGTCCAGCTCTAACCATTGCTTTCCCTCTGAGACCCCTTTGCACTTGTGTGCCTGCAGCCCCACCGTTCTCCTTTGTGGTTGTGGAGCTGTCTGGGTTCATCACGCCTTTGAATGTTTGAGGGGGGCATGCCTGTTTATAGCAGTGTTTCTATATCTTGTTTCCCCTTTGAGTTTGGGAGTCAGGCAGAAGACTCCTGTTTTCTCTCTCTGCCATGACATTCAGTCTAAAATTCTGCACAGGGAGAACTCATTCCAGGGTGTTGACTTACTAGGTCCAAGAGAGTGAAGGCATGATGAGAAGGCCCACCAGCCACACCCCACCCCACCCCAACATCTATTTCACTTTCTGAATGCATATATGTTGCCTCTCTTGTCCCCCAGTTATGATTAACATTTGCATAAAGTTAAATTTGTCTCTATTTACATGGCAAGTGCCTTTAGCATGGCCCCTTGGGGAATGACCAGGATGTGCTGATAGAGTGTGTCTCCTGTCACATCAGATTCACTCCCATCTCCACCCTGTTTGCCCTTGTTCCCCTCCTAAAGCTTGTTAAATAAAAAAAAAAAGGGCTAGTATGGGACAGGTACTGGAGTAAAGTAAGCTGGCATAGATACGAACAGAAAGCTAGAAGCTGCCCTGTAGGCTGTGGGGGCAAGGCTATGCTTTGGGATAAATAGAACTCAAAACATTAGAAGTGGAAAGACATTCCCTAGAGAAGGTGGGTGTGACCAAAACCTTACTGCTCCCAGGGCTCCTACAGTGGCCTGAACCCAGGGATAAATGGGTCCATACCATTGTAATGATTATAGATCTCAATCATTAGGCCCAACCTCAGCCAGCACAAGCCATCCAATTCCCCAAAGTCCTCAGCCCTGGGCCAGGTCCGCTCCTGCCTTACCCTGATCAGGAACCTGGCTCAGCACCCCAGGGTGAGAAGGAAGAACAAACAGTGAGCTACTTGTCCTTGCTTGAGGTGACCAGGAAGTCTCAGGCTAACTACCATTAAGGGGTGCTCCTACCTTGGTACAGTGAGCAGGGGAGAAAGAGAGGGAGGTTGGGGATAAATCAGGACCCAGACATGGAGGGCTTGTTATGGCCCATGTTAACGGTTTCAGGGCAGCATAAGGAGAGGGGAGTTAGTACTGACCAAGAATGGCACTTGGCCCTTGATTAAGGGTTACTAGGGTGGCTGGGGAGGGGACCAGAGAGAAAGGGAAGATGTAGGATAAGGAAAGAGTAGGGGCCTTTTTACCTGCTTCTTGCACATCCTCCGTTTCTCCCTCCTTAGGGGTGAGAACAGTGTCAATGAGAAGGAGGAAGTTACTTGCTTTTTCCATCTAACCCTGACCTGTGACTCAGTCAGTCTCCTCCCCTGTCCTGAGGCTTTAGGGGCAACTGAGAACCAATCTGAAAGTTTTGATGGAGGACGAAGAGAAAGAATTGGGGGTAAAGAGGAGCAACTCTTATATGCAGGCCTTGGCTATTCAGCTGACTAACTGTACAGGACAAAATGTGTTTAGTATTTGTCCACCCCCTGGCCACTGCCTTCCCTTGTTGTGGTAGCAACATGTTAGCTCAGGAAATTAAAATTCATTTTAGTACAACCTATAAGCCCAGAAAATTTCAAAGGCCAATGTGGTTTTGAAAAATGATATAAAGCATTACGAAGTCAAATAGAAATTACATTGTAGATTTGTTGTTTCTTGTTCAGTCATTTCTGACTCTCCATGACCCCATTTGGGCTTTTCTTGGCAGAGATACTGGAGTGGTTTGCCGTTTCTGTCTCCAGGTCATTTTACAGATGAGGAAGCTGAGGCAAATAGGGTTAAATGACTTGACCATCATCACACAGCTACTAAATGTCTGCGGTCAGATTTGAACTCTGAAAGATGAGTTTTCCTGACTCCAGGCACAGTGCTCTGTGCACTATGGTGCCACCTAGCGGCCACAATATGAATTACCTGCCATTTTAAAAGTTTCCATTATCCCCAGAACAAAGAACTAGGAAAATAGGGTAGAAGTTACAGACAGAGCCCCCTGGAAGTGGAATGAGCTGTCTCAGCTAACAGTGGTTTCTGGGCCCTCAAGCAAAGGCTAGACAGCCATTTGTCAGAGGTGACATGGAAGGGATTCTCAGTCAGGGAAGGGTTGGCTTTTGTGTCCCTCCCACTCTGAGATGCTCAGCGTCTCCTCCATTTGAGAAGACAATTGAGAGACTGGTGGTTGGTGGTTTTCATTTTCACATTGGCCCTGAAACAAAAGTTTCTAGATGGAGAAGACATCTTGTACTGAAGGTGATTTGAAGAGAAAATTTTTACAGTAGAAACCCCATCAACACCCTGATCAGTGTTTCTAAGTGGAGAAAAATTGAGGCCAAGTTATGCAGATCCTGCTTTTTGGGAAAGTTCTGCTCCTTCTCATCATTCCTCCCCACGAATGCTACCAGGGAATAATAAAAGAGAAAAGGAATTGTGATGGAATAAGCAAGGGGGAGACAATGGCTGGGAAGATTGGCTTCATCCTCCTTGACCACTGCAGCATTGACCATCCCCCTCCCTCTCTCTTCTTCTTGAATTTTCATGAGTCTCTTTTTGCCTGCTTCTCCCACTTTTCTAGCTTCTCAAACTTCACAGACACCTGGGTCATCACCATAGTGTAAAGGTGAGGTGTTCTTTCCCACCCCTATCAATCAGGAAGTCCTATTTAGATTGAATCAATACATTTAAAGTATAACTAGGTGTGAACAAGGCCTTAATTAATTTGGGAGGAGGGAAGTGCTTTGATATGGATGAAGATGATAGATGGTGCTACATTAAAAAAAAAAAAACTTACAATTGGCTGATAGAATCAGACACATCTCTGTTCAGTTCAGAATTGTGCGTTCCAGCAGCAGTGAGTTGGGTGGTGGTCAAATTCAGAAGTGAAGGACATTTGAGAGGGAACTGCCCTTTGCAGAAGGGAAGAGGGAATTTTCCCCTTACCAACACCACTGATCACCTGGTGATGACCTTGGGAACCTGAAAAGGTCGGAAGATCTAGAGTTCCCACTGGCATCTGGCAGAATAAAATTTGAAGGCAGAACCTTGATTGGTCACTAAGGGATACACCCAGTACAAACTCGAAGCCCTGAGGAAAGGCAGTCTCAGGAACCTCAGAGCAGAGTAGAAAGCTATACCTAAAGAAAACTTCATAAGAATTCTACAATGGGAGGAACCTGGAGCTGATAGTTTTCCCTTTGACCACAAGTGGGCTCCTAAATTTGACAGAGCAAAAGACAGAGGTTTACAACCAGAAATAGCTTACCCAACAAAACTGAAAGTAATCTTATAGGGGAAGAAATAGACCTTTAATGAAAGAGAGAGTTGTCAGGCACTCTTGACGAAAGTATCCGAGCTGTGTAGAAGCTTTTGGAATGCCCACACAGGAGTCAAGAGAAACATAAAAAGCCTTCTCATTCTGGAAGATTTCTCTGCCTCTGCTGCCCCTTAGGTGTTTAGTTGGCTTAGTTTGTTCTAGGCATGAGAGACAGACTGAGCAAAGGCACTGAGGAGAAAAATTGAGATGGAACATTGTGTACGAGATAAAGACAGACAGACACAGAGTGAACGAAGGGGAATGGTTTATAAGAAAGGTAGATTCGAATCAGGTTGTGAAGGGTTTTAAATGCCAAACATGGAGGAATCTGTATTCAGTCCTAGAGACAATAGAAAGCCCTGGCAGCTTATTGAGCTATGTACTTCTGGCACAAGTCTCCATCAACTGATCCTAGGGGGAGAAAACTGCACACGCTCCGCTACACTCCACTCTGCCTTCTAAAGGCGAAAGAGTAAACATGAAAGAATTGGTCTTTGAGCTCATTTTTATAGACCATGGCAGTGGTGCCTGATGAATGTGTAACAGGGTGCTGGAAAGAGAGACAGAGACAGATACAGACAGAAAGACCAAGAGAGGCACAGAGGCAGGAGTGGAGAGAGAAAGGAAAGAAGAAAGGAAGGGGAGTGAGGAAGGAAGGGAAAAAAGGAAGGAAGGGGAGGGAGGGAAGGAAGAAAGGAAGGGAGGGAAGGAGAAAGGAAGGAAAGAAGGAAGGAAGGAAGGAAGGAAGGAAGGAAGGAAGGAAGGAAGGAA
>NW_020950600.1:1949514-2011949 GCF_900497805.2 Vombatus ursinus | reverse complement strand
AAGGAAGGAAGGAAGGAAGGAAGGAAGGAAGGAAGGAAGGAAGGAAGAAAAGAAGGAAGGAAGGAAGGAAGGAAGAAAAGAAGGAAAGAAGGAGAGAGAGGGAGGAAAGAAGTGTTGAGGTCGGGTTTGAGAGAGCAGTTTGGGTGTGAAAGAATTCACTTAGACCTTCTCTGTAACTATTCATTGGGAGCTTTATTTAACTTGTAAGCAGCACAGATCTCATTAGCAAGAAAGCTAATTGAGACACCGATATTTGGGGGAGTTATGCTTACATAGATGTAGAATGATGATGTAGTTTTAGGGTCTTGTGGTGGTTAAAGATAACCACAAGATAAATAAGACGGGAAATTTTATGTTATGGTATTTAAAGATAAGAGGAAGAAACTTTAGAATGCTCAGGAGGGGCCTCACAAAGTACTGGAAAAGCAACCTTTAATATTCTCTTTAACCCTTAGGGTGCTGTTTATATCCACATCAGAAGGAAGGAAGAGGAGGGAGGAAAGAAAAGAGAGGAAAGAAGAAAGGAAGGGGAAGGAGGAGAGAACATCACTTTAGTATTTACTGATATTTACTGTACTAAGTTCTGGGGGCTACAATGACAAATTTGAGACAGCCCCTGCTCCAGAAGAATGCACAGCAGAAGATAACACACTTCATGTCATCAAGGCCAGAGAAAAGTGCTTTGGTCTGAGAAGTTACAAGACTGATGAATGGAACCAGAGGAGCTTAGATGGACATGCCCCTTCCAGAAGCAAAGGCAGTTTTGCTTTGTTTACTATTCACAGAGCAAGACATAAAAAACAGGGGTCAAGTCAGCAAGCAGGCATTACGATATTTTGCTTAGCCCTAGGGATACAAAAAGAAGATCCCTGCCTTCAAAGAGCTTGCATTCTAATAGGAATGGTGAAAAGTAAACAACTACATAAATACAAGACGTCTGAAACAGGAAAACATTAGAAGACTGGGAAGAGTCTTTTAGAGTGGGTGGGATTTGAGCTAAGTCTTGAAGGAAGTCAGGGAACATAAGAAGCCTATGGTTAGAAGGCCAAGCATTCCAGGTGTGGGAGGCAGCTATCAGAAAGGCAGAGAGAGCCAGATGGAGTGTTATGTTCAAACAACTGGGGGTTCAACTGTAGGCCAGTGTGGCGAGAATGTAGAGTGTGTGGAGGAGAGTAAGGCATAAGAAAACTGTGAAGGGAGGAAGGTACTAGATCACGAAGAGTTTTAAATGCTAAACAGGGGTCACATGAGCAATAAGATGGCAGACAAGACATTTTCTCTAATCCCCATACCTTCTCAAACCTCTCCAAAACAGAAATTATGTGCCAAAGATAAAGCAACTTCAGCTATCTCCATGGTCTAATTCACACAGAATTCAAATGAAAGCTAAACACACACACACACACACACACACACACACACACACACACACAGAGGAAATGACACTCACTGACCCTGAGCTTGCTCAGTAGCACACCCCCCCCCACGCCACCAGTCATGAGGCTTCACTAGCAGACTCAAGTACACAATACAGGCTTACATCAAAATCCACCCCAGCACCCTGGCCCCCCTTGCCTCTTTCCTGAACTATGGAGACCCCAGCTCCAGGCTGCAGAAGTTTGCTCTGGCCTCAACAGTTAGCTTGGCTGCAATCATTTAGGAGTGAAAGCCTGTCAGGGGCTACAAACTTGAAGCACCAGTGCTGCACAGCTCTGAACTTCCAGTGCTGGGAGAAATAGACTCTAAATTACTAGTTCCAGGCCAGAGATCTGAGGTATGGAGACAGCAGACAGGTCATCTTGCATGTGGGAAGCTGTGCAGTGCTCCATTAAGCTTGAGGAAAGAGCATAGCGTCCAGCTAGGGTTAGTTCTGACCATTCAAACGCTATTTGTGCCAGAGTCTTACACTGGTGAACTGTGAATTGTCCATTATGGGTAGAGGTTGAGACATTTTGAGATCCAGCCCATGGTCAGAGGGGAGAGAGTCAGAAAGTGAGTGATAAGGAAAATAAAGGGGAAAAAAGACTGAAAGTACTAAAGATTTCAGGAAGAAAAAAACTCAAAGACCTTGAGCATAAACAGATAAATCAACAGGACAAACATTAATAATAAAAGGAAATGTGGCCTCCAAAGCTAGTAAATGAGTTCAAGCATGTATGAATAAATTCTGCTAAATAAAGGAAAATGATCTGCACTTGATAAGACAGAGAAGCCTGTGGAAGTTGAGGAGAACATGTAATCACAACTTACTGTTCCTGAATGGTTTAAAAGAGAAGTGAGAATTATGAGAGCAGAATTTATGTCTTGCACAGCAAAAATAATGAACAGACTAGAAAAACTTGAATCTTCAATGGCAAGCCTCAAGAAAGAAACAAAAGAGAGAACAAGAGACTGGGAATGCAAATATACAGGTGTAAAAGACAACCTAGAAAAAGAGAAACAAAAAACAAGAGCATTAAGGGAAAATATGCTCACTGTGCAAGTAAAACATACTAAACCCAAAGACAGGAGGCA
This sequence comes from Vombatus ursinus, assembly GCF_900497805.2. Taxonomy (NCBI): domain Eukaryota; kingdom Metazoa; phylum Chordata; class Mammalia; order Diprotodontia; family Vombatidae; genus Vombatus; species Vombatus ursinus. The sequence goes on along the minus strand of NW_020950600.1, from coordinate 2,009,435 downwards.
AAGAGATAAATCAGAAAAACATAGCAGGAGACAAAACCTTAACGCCACAATGAAGGAAAAAAATAGAAGAGAATTGCCCAGAACTTCTAAACACAGAAAATGAAATTCCAATTGAAAGAATTCACAGGCTGCAAATCATTCATAGTGATTAAATTTAACAATTCTATTCAGAAACAAGTTCTTCAAGCCATCAGGAGAAAGACCTCCAAATACAAAGGAAATGACATGCAAATAATGCAAGACTATTCCACAGCCACTAGAAAAAGGAGGAGAGAATGGAATAATGTATTCTGAAGAGTACTGGAGCCCAAGGTGATCTGTCCTGTAAATCTGAGCCTAACAATACAGGACAAAAGGTAGATGTTCAATAAGATGAAAAGTTTGGAACATTTTTAGAAAGAAAACCAGAACCAAATAGATTATTTGCATCTTGGACACTTCAAACAACATAAAGGTAGGAGGAGTGAATAAATGCAGACAGCAACTGCAATGGATGACAACAAAGAGACTTCTTTCTAAATGTACACAAAGAGAGAGGGATGAAGATGGAAATCTGGCAGAGATAACAGTGAAGAGGAGGACAGAGGGCATTATGGATGGAACATGGAGACACTCTCCCTACAAATGAATGCTTCTCTAGGGGACTCTATCACAACATGGGAGCGTACATAAAAGAGGGAGAGGAGCAGGGAGATGGAAAAAAGTGGTTAGGGTCAGATCAAGGGCTAGAAGTGAGGGGAAGGTGGCTTCTGTGGTCTCAGAAAGAGAAGAGCCTACAGGGAAGTGGGTGAAGCAGAGGAGAGAAAGATTGAAAAGGGGGTGGGGAGGAGGCCTTACTTTGGAGTTGAGAGGGGTTCCCCTATGGGTAAAGAGAGATGGTCAGTGAAAGGAGACAGGACCTGGGAGGTTTGGTACTTCAGAAATCTGCTTGTCCTGGGAGGGGGAGATTTTGGAACCCCTGGGGGCAGCTGGCCCCTGGAAAAGTGGAAAGCCCATGGATACAGGGAGGCAATTTCAAGGCAAATGTAGAAAAAGAGGTCAACAAGAGAAGGTGTAGATCAATGGTGAGCTGCATAATCAGGGACGTGGTGGAGGAGGAGCCTACTATGGGCCAGTGCTCTCTCTGACACCTGAGCTTACCCAACTGGACCACCAAGTTAGAGACTAAGCCCTGAAAGGGCTAAGCCACTCAGCTTTGGAGCTCCAGATCAGTGGGTATATGAAAGTAACCTCACATAGCTAGCTGCATACTCCGACCATCTTCCTACCATGCCCCTCATCACCTCTAGCCTGCACTACTGCAGCAGCCTTCTCACTGGGCTCTTTGCCTCAAATCTCTCTGTATTCCAATCCAGAGGCAGCTGGTGATATAGCAGATGGAGCACTGGGCTCGGAGTAAGAAAGAGCTGAGTTCAAATCTGACATCAGACTAGCTGTGTGATCCTGGGCAAATCACTTAATCTCTGTCTGCCTCAGTTTCTTCAACTACAAAATGGGAAGAATAACTGCACTTAACCCAGATTGTTAAGAAAATAAAATTAGATAACATTTGTAAAAGTGCTTTGCTCAGTACCTGAAACATAATAGTCTCTAGCATTATTCTAGCATTATTCTGGAAGTGAAATACAATGGGAAAGGGTAATCTTTGGGGTCAAGTCCTACAAGATGGTTGCAGAAAGTGCCTGGAGGACAGAGCCTAGAATGGATCCTTTGGAAGCTTTGGTTGCATGAAGAATAAAGAGAAAAGAGAGAGACCAGGCAATTATAAGGGTCATGAATCACAGAATGAGGGTCTAGAGTGGACAGAAAGAGAAGATGGATAATGAAGAGAGTGAGATAAATCATTTTTTGGAAAGGCGAGCAAAAAAAATGAAATTAAAAAAAACTAAGGAACAGGACTAGCTGAAGGGGAGGAGAGGAAGGGGGAATATCAAAAGAAAGGGGGGGATCAGGGGTGAGGTGAAGGGATCCAGGAGGATCAGGGTCACCATAAAAAAAAAAAAGATTAAAGTGACTGAAGGAACCTAATACTATGTCTACAGTGGAAGAGGGAACTTGGAACTGAAAAGCTTCTGTAGTGACCACATTAATGCATCTAGGACAAGAAGGGAAGTAATCAAATGGGGGAAAAAATCTTTGTATCAAATTTCTCTGATAAGTATGCAAAATATATAAACAATTAATAAATAGGTATAAAACTAATAGCCATTCCCTATGGCTAAAATATCCACACCCTTTGAAGCAGAGACCCCATTACTGAGCTCATACCCCAAGGAAGCCATTGATAAGACCAAAAAAAAAGTCCCCGTGGACTCCAAAATATTTATAGCAGCTCTTTTTGTGATTAGTTAAGAATTGGAAGCAAAGTCAATGCCCATCGATCGGGAAATGACTAAACAAATTGTGAAACATCAATGTAATAGAATATGACTGTGCTGTAAGAAATGGTATGTGTGATGAGTCCAGAGAAGTGGGGAAAAGTCTCGAACTGATGCAGAGTGAAGAGAGCAGAGCCAGGAAGACAACATACCCAGTAACCCCAAAAATGCAAGTGAAAAGAACGACACACCAAAATACCAGAAGATCAGATGGGACTGGAAAGAAGAAAGATGAGAAGACACACCCGGAATGCCCCTTGGTGAAGGTGGAAAGACGAACAGTGTTACACACTGCATATGGTTTTAGACTTCTTCAATGCATTGACCAGTCATCCTGACTTTTCTCTCTAAAAAAACAATACTCTGTCACATGGGATGGCCTTCAGGGAGGGGAAAGAAGGGCTTGGGTTATTATGGTGATGTGGGAAACAAAATGTCAATAGAAACTTTTTTAAACTGAAAAAAATGCTAGACAAAGGAATTTATGTTTGATCTTGGAGATAATAGGAAGAAACATTGGACTTTTTTGAGCATCAGGGTGGCAAAACGCCTGGGCAGCTGTGTGAAGGATGGAAGGCAAGGAAGGAAATCAGTATTTATAAAGAGACTATTATGTTTCAGGTACTGAGCAAAGCACTTTTACAAATGTTATCTAATTTTATTTTCTTAACAATCTGGGTTAAGTGCAGTTATTCTTCCCATTTTGTAGTTGAAGAAACTGAGGCAGACAGAGATTAAGTGATTTGCCCAGGATCACACAGCTAGTCTGATGTCAGATTTGAACTCAGCTCTTTCTTACTCCGAGCCCAGTGCTCCATCTGCTATATCACCAGCTGCCTCTGGATTGGAATACAGAGAGATTTGAGGCAAAGAGCCCAGTGAGAAGGCTGCTGCAGTAGTGCAGGCTAGAGGTGATGAGGGGCATGGTAGGAAGATGGTCGGAGTATGCAGCTAGCTATGTGAGGTTACTTTCATATACCCACTGATCCGGAGCTCCAAAGCTGAGTGGCTTAGCCCTTTCAGGGCTTAGTCTCTAACTTGGTGGTCCAGTTGGGTAAGCTCAGCAGCAGCATAAGAGTCCACCTTCCTGACTCTTTTTTTTTTTTTGTAGCTTTTATGTATTTTTTATTAATTTATTTTTAGTTTTCAACAATCACTTCCATATACTTTTGAGTTTTAAATTTTTCTCCCCCTAATCCCCAAGACGGTGTGCAATCTGATATAGGCTCTATATAAACATTCCTATTAAACATATTTTCACATTAGTCATGTTGTAAGGAAGAATTAGAACCAATAGGAGGAACCACAAGAAAGAGGAAACAAAACAAAACAGAAGGAAAAAAAAAAGAGCAAATAGTATGCTTCAATCTGCATTCAAACTCCATGATTCTTTCTCTGGATATGGATAGCATTTTCCATCACGCAACTTTTGGAGGTGTCTTAGATCCTTGCATTGCTGAGAAGAGACAAGTCTATGAAAGTTAGTCATCAAACAACGTGGCTATTACTGTGCACAACGTTCTCCTGGTTCTGCTCACTTCACTCAGCATCAGACCATACAAGTCTTTCCATGTGTTTCTGAAGTCTGCCTGCTCATCATTTCTTATAGCACAACAGTATTCCATTACCATTAATAGTATGTGGTATAGCATACCACAACTTGTTCAGCCATTACCCAATTGATGGCATCCCTTCAATTTCCAATTCCTTGCCACCACAGAAAGAGCTGCTATAAATATTTTTGTACATGTGGGTCCTTCTCCCACTTTTGTGATCTCTTTGGGATACAGTCCTAGTATGCACATTTTTATAGCCCTTTGAGCATAGTTCCAAGTTGCTCTCCAAAATGGTTGGATCATTTCACAACTCCACCAACAATGCATTAGTGTTCCAATTTTCCCACATCTTCTCCAACATTTATCATTTTCCTGTTTTGTCATGTTGGCCAATCTGATAGGTGTGATGTGGTACCTCAGAGTCGTTTTGATTTGCGTTTCTCTAATCAATAGTGATTTAGAGCATTTTTTCATATGATCAAAGATGGCTTTAATTTCTTCGTCTGAGAACTGCCTGTTCACATCCTTTGACCATTTATCAACTGGGGAATGACTTGTATTCTTATAAATTTGACTTAGTTCTCTATATATTTTAGAAATGAGGCCTTTATCAGATACACTGGTTATGCACCTTCCTGATTCTTGACCACCAGTTCTCTGTGTCCTATCAGCTAGGTATCAGTGAGCATATCTACCCTTCATGAGAAGGGCCACAAAGAAGCCTTGCAGCAACTGGCTAAGTGGGTCAAGCCCTAACCCTCTCTTATCCTTTTCCTAGTATAAACAGCACTACCACCCCTTTCTCTCTGACTTGGACGGTAGGAGGAGACTGGTTAGACAATGACTGCCCATTTTCCCATACCTTGACAGTTAACATCAACTTATCAGCTCCTTTTCTGTGATTTAGTCCTGGGCTTTCAAGAACCAATTCCATAGTCTGTGTATGAAGCATTCTCCACTCCTCAACCCAACCCCAGTAGAATGCAGAAGGGCAGGATCCCTTGGTTTTTTTGTCTTTATATCCCAGAGATGGCACAGTGCCATTTCTGACTTGATAAATTCCTGTTGAATGAATGAATAAATACGTTGGAACACCTGGGTCCTTGGCCAAGACAAGGGACTGTAGACATGAGGGAGCATCACAAAGGAGGGTGCCTGCCTCCAGCCGGGTGGTCTGCTCCGTCCTTTCCTCATCCCCTGCTATTGTTTCATCAACTTCTATGGAACCGTTACCTCACATAGTTGCTTAGGACATTCCTCCTGATACTGTCTCTGGTTACTCCAGCCTAGGAGTGAAGACTTTTAAAGACCAAATTGCTTAATTCCATGCCTTTCCCCAAAGAACCAGAGGGATGAGAAGGGAGAACCTCTGTTTAGGCCTCCTCCTTGCCTCACTGGGAGAGAGGACATGATGGTATATCTCTCCAGGACAGTGGGTGGCGGATGGAGGTACAGGCTGGAGAGAGTGGGGAACCCTTCCCGAGGAGAGCTTAAACCATCAGAGACCCCTCTACTTCATATCTTAAGGAGGGGAGAGAACAGTGTCAATCAATCCACCAATCAATCAATCAACGCTTTAGTTTAGATCGAGTGTGCAAAGTCTTTGATAGATTGCTTGAGACATATTTGCACCTGGGAAGGAACGGGGGGGGGGGGGGGAAGCTTTGCATCTTATCAATTACTTTACATGGGATGGGGAGCACTTGACTGATTTACCCAATCGAGTCTCACTTTTACATGTGTAAGAGCAATGGGAGGCAGCACAGATGAGGAGGCAAAGGTCCTGGGTTCGAATCTCAGTCTTTCCGGTTTTTACCCATGTGACATTCGAATAATGGACAAATGGCAAATCACCCCACCTTTCTGTGCCTCAGTTTCATCATCTGTAAAATGAAGGGGTTAAGTTAGGGCACCTCTGAGGTCCCTTCCCTCTCTAAATCTGTGATCCTATGAAGAACCCAAGGCCAGAAATAACAAGATTTTTGAGTTAGTTTATTTAAGCAGGCAAGTAAGATGAGAGGCCTCACTGGTGCAGGTGGCAGGGCCTAGACCCCTCAAAACTGAATAAACAGGGAGGCAGGGAAGGACAGGGACAGAGCCACCATGGTCACCACTCAAACCCTCCCCTTTTCCAAGCTCCCCTACTTTTGTTGAGAGTGCTACCCTTCTTCCAGTTTCCCAGGCATTCAACCGAGGCATTATCCTCAGCTCCGAGTATGCAATCACTTCCTAAATCACACTGTTTCTATCTATACCGCACCACGCCTCCCATCACACAGCCGCCATGTTAGTTCAGGCCCTCGTCAGCTCTGGCCTAGATGATTGCAATAGCTTCTGCATTGGTCTCCTGGCTTCCAGCCCCTTCCCCAGTCCAGCTGCTCCTCCGTGTGGCCACCCAAGTAATTTTCCTTAAAATGAAGATCTGACCATATGACTCCCCTTCTCCATCAACTCCAGCGGCTTCCTATCACTTAAGATAAAATATAAAGCCCTATACTACATGGCCCCCACCTACCTTGCCCGATCCAATCGGCCTCTCCTCTCTTCCTCACACAGGACACCATTGCCTGTCCCTGTGCCTTTGCTCTAGCCATACCACCTGCCTGGAATGCCCTCCCTTCTCACCTCTACCTCCATGCAATCCCTCTCTTCTTCTGAGATGCTACTTAAGCAACACCATCTACATGAGGCCATGCAGACAATCCCGGGGAACTTTAGACAAATCTTTCCCTTCTCTCTAAAAGGAGGGGGTCAGACTGGCTGAAGTCTCTTCTGGTTGTGAAGGGCAACAGGGTGGAAGAGGAAAAGGAGGGTGACGAGGAAGGACTCTGGGTTCCTTCATCTGGATCCTCTCAGACCCTGGTAAGTCTGTCTCCATAACTTCATTCCCACCCCTTGAGAACATAACTTCCTAAGTGTTTATCAGCATCTTTGTGGTGCTCCTGTGCTCTGGCACATAGTAGGTACTTGATCTGTGCTTGTTGATTGATTGGGCCAGGCCCAATGTGTTTAGGAGGCGCTAATTCCATGCCCATCTCAGTGCTGAGTGTCTTATATTATCTTCCCCCACCTCTGCCCCCTCAAGCCCAGGAACTCCTCAAGGGCAGGGTCAAGAAGCCTCCGGATTGTGGGTACCACTAATCTCTTCTTTATTTGGATTTCCACCTCCCCCGATACCAGATTCTGCCACCCTCAACGCTGATGGCCCCGGTTGGCCGTAGCCCTTTCCCCAAGCCTGTGGGAAAGGGTGAAAATCATGGAAACTAGCGCAAAAAGGTGGCCTCAAGGACATTTATTGAGTGTTGCTTCTGTACAGACCCTGGGGCCACATCAGAGAAAGGAAGGGGGCGGGGTTCCAATAAATAACAGAGACAGAAACTCCCCTCTCGACTGATGAACAAGGTAGATGGAGGTTAGAGGGGAGCCATGATGCGGGGAGGGAGAGGGCAGAACCAGGATCTGGGAGAAGGGTGGGGGTAGGGGGAGGCGAGACCACGAGGTCCCCTTCCTCCCTCTGCTCCCCTCCCTTCGCCCGAAGAGGAAGGGGAGCTAGAAGCCAGCCCTAGAAACCACACGTGGCTGTGGTGGGGAGAGATTCTGGGGGAGGGGGTCCCGAGGGCAGGGTGAGAGGCAGGCAGCCCCTTGGGCCCTCACTTGACCCTGATCTCTGCGTACTCAGCCAGTTCCTCGGTTAGGGTGTAGCTGTCCTTGGTGGGGCGCTTCCCCAGGTCCACGTGGGAGTAGCCGAGGTCCAGCTCAGGGGGCTCCGCCCGAAGGCCCAGCAGCCTCCTCTCGGAGCCCAGGCGCCTCTCGCTCTAGAGGGGGTGACCATAAGTTACAGGGAGTCTTCCCTTCACCTCCAGCGCCGGGCTTTCGCCCAGGTTACCCAGAGCTGGCGGGATTTCTTCTCATCTCAATCACTTCCTGTTGCTCTGAGTCAAACCCAGATTCTCCAGCCCCCCATCCCCTGCCCGCTGAGCCTCACTTCCTCTTATTCCTCAAAGTGTCGCCTGGGCTGTGCTGGTTTAGGGCCCAGCCCCCACAGCTTTTCTGGCCCCTCAACAACTCCCTCACCTCTCTGCTAGCTCCCAACCCTGCCCCACTCCCCCTCTTCCAGCAAGCCTTCCCTGATTCAACCCACTGCCTCTGGATCCTCCCTCAACAACTGCATTGTCCTCAGCACCGGGCAGCTTTGCCTGGCCTTTCCCTACCCGAGTCCTGCCTGGGAGGGGCGGGGGTGACTCCCTTATGTGGGGACAATGGCTCCCCCCTTCCTTCACAGCCCCCCTCCATCCTTTCACAGCCTTATACATAGGGGGTGCTTAGGACATTGTGATGCCTGACAATGAGGCCTGAGAGCTCCAACAGAGACAAAGACGGTAGTGAGAAGCTGCAGCTAGACAGAGGAGAACAGGGCGGCTTGTGTCCAGCTCCCTACCCCTCCCTCTCTCCCTCCCTCCTTTTCCCTCCAGGCGGGGCTAGGCTTCATCGTTAGGAATCTGAAAACTCCGGAGACACATGCACCCACTCACACACATAGACCCCGGGACCCCCAAAGGGTCCCAGAAACGGAGACACTGAGGCCACAGGCAACCTACCTGGGGCGCTCAGTGACTTTCCAGGGTAGAGACCTCTTTGGACTATTAGAGAAGGAAACGGAGTCACAGTCCAGGGAGACTAGGGGACAATAGACATCCCCCTCCCCCTGCCCCATGAGCACAACCCAGGCTCCGTCCCCTGCTCCCCTCGACATGCAGCCATTTGGCCCATCAGACACCAACACGCCCCAGGCCTCCTGTTTGCCATCTCCCACTCTCCCTCCTCCCCCAGCAGAAGCCAGAGCCCCCTTGTCCTCGACCCTACACAGGTCGGCAATCTAGTGCCTGACTTCCCCTGTCACCCCCTATGCCTCTCCCCCGTGTCTGTTACTCCCGGGTCCTCACCTCGGATTTCTCAGGCACCCCTGGGATGCGGAAGTCGCTGCTGAACAGAACAGGGGGATTCTCCCCACCTGCAAAGCTGGGGCTCTCCGTCGTATTCTTCCTAGGAGGACAGCACCCGTCAGGCCCATAGGGAACCCCAGGCTGTCCAGCCCCTACCCCTCTAGCCACGTTCTAGTCCCCACACCTGTTCCCAGAGCTATAACTAGAAAGATTTTTATCTGGGGCAAAAACAGTTGGTGGAGGTACGTGAATGTAGTCACTCGAGTTCAAGGGCTGGGGTAGGGTGAGGTAGGCCCTGTGAGAAAGGGCATCACGGCAATAGCACCCTTGGTGAGGTTGTGGGGTGTCGGGGTGCTCTGCAGCAACTGGGCCTGGGTCGGGAGGGGGAGACGGGACCATGAAACAAGAAGCAGTGGTGTTGGGGTCATCTGGGGAGGAAGCACACCTTCCTGCCCCATCGGTGTCCTGGGACAAAATCTCCTATCAGTTACAGCTCTGCAGATCATTTGTCCTCTCCTGAATCGAGGCCGTTCAATTTGCAGGAAATAGACTCCCTTTTCTAGCCTCCCATCCCCAGGACTTCTGGGACCAAGTGAGCTCTCGGTTCCGGCTTAGAGTGGGAGTATCGGTGTGAATTCCCTCTGGTCATTTCCCTGGACCCTAGACTGCCTTAGGCCATCCTCCCTTTCCCCCTGGTGGTAAGTAATGAGAACAAGCAAATTGCTCTATCCCCTTAGCTCCAGACGTCATGAGGAAGAGAAAGAGGCTGGCCATCAAACGCTCCACCCATCTGAGCTCCTTCCCAACCCATTTTCAGGGCCTGGCCTGATTCACAAGCCCTGGTGATCTGGAACTGATATCCAGTAAAAGCCCCAAGGAAGTAGATGGGGTTTGAACTTGGACAATCACTTTGTTAGGACAGGATTGCAGATGTCAAGGCTCCAATCAGGAAGCAAGAAGCTTTTCTTGGGCCCTTTCCCTAACTTCCTCAAAACCAACGGCAAATGTAAACAGCCTGAGGTTAGAAACAGGTTTTGGTTTGTTTTTTTTTTGTTTGTTTGTTTGTTTGTTTTAGGCTAGGGGGTTAATTGAATTGCCCCGGGGTCATACAGCCAATAAGTGTCTGGGGGCGCAATTTGAACTCAGGTCCTGTGCTCTGTCCACTGAGCCACCTAACTGCCTCGAGGAACAGGTTTTCATTTTGTCTTTGGGTCCCTCTTGCCCGGCACCTACTTTGATACATAATAAGTGTTTGATACACGTTGTTGAATGGATGCATTCAAGACAGTTTGGGATTTCAGGATGATTTGTGTGACTCTTCCCTCTGTGTTCTATCAATTGAGAGTTCACCGGATTTATTTTGGTTGACCCCATTTGTTTCGGTGCTGACTTCCGAAAGAGGAATTCCTAAGAGCAGTGGCTATATTCCCTACTTTCTCTGCGTCCCTCCCAACAGGCTTGTCCATATAGGGGCCTTAATAAGAACATTACCACCATCACATTAAAGCCAAATACCTTCCATGTCCCCCATGTTCCCCAGCCCCCCCCCCCCAAGCCACCTCCACCCTGCCCAGGACAGGAGCCCCCTGGCCCCAGCACTCTCACTTCCTGCGCGTCTGGGTGATGTAGCAGACTATGGCAATGAGGATGGCAAAGGCGACCACTGCTCCCACCGGCCCAATTTTTGCCCACATCAGTCGGTCTATAGCCAGGAGAGAAGCAAACAGCCACGAGGCCCATCAGAGAGTAAAGGGGAAGGAATGGTGCAGGGAAGGTGTAGGTAGGAAGGGGCACAAGGGCCCAATGAGCGGGACAGGGGAAGGGGGGGAAGGAGGAAGCCTGGGTCCTGGACGAGGTGTGTATCCCCTCGTGGATAAGGGACCAGCTGGGGAAGCCTCCCTCTGCCTCCCACCAGCGCCCAATCTAGCTCACTCACTGGCTCCCTGGAAGGGCAGCTCAAGGCTCTTGGTGCCATAGAGATTCCGAGCCGAGCAAACGACTCGGGGTGGGGCTTGCACCTGCCCCCGAAGGGTGAGGATGCTGGTGAGCACCAGCCCCGTCCGCTCAGAGTACACGAATTCCCGCTCCGTCTCATTGACCGTCACATTTCGGGCCGGTAACTCGAAGGCCACTGCAGGCTCTGGGTTGGACTTGACCACACAGACGCACTGCACCGTGTCCCTCACTGCCGCACAGTGGGACTCCAGGAGGATGACAGGGGTAACTGCAAAAGTGGGTGCGGTAGCGCTGCTTACCCTGCTCCCCCTTCTCTGAAAAGCCAGACCCTAACAGCAGCCCCCTCCCAAAAGCGGCCTGTCCCTAACTTCCTGAGCGTCTCCACTCGCTCCACCCCAGCCTCGCCTGGCCAGGCCACCAAGATTCGTCTTCCTAACACGCAAGGCTGACTCGATTTCCTCTCCTGCTAAAGAGTCCCCATTGTCTACAGGAAAAAGTCACAGAATCTTAGAACTAGAAAGTGCTGGACCTTCGAGGTCATCAGAACCAACTCCTCCATTTTACGTATGGAAAAAACTGGGGCTCAGAGAAGTCCAAACTGTGCTTCACATGTACTCGGTGATACGGCCTCAACCTGAACAGATCGGCCTAAAGTCAGGACAAATGTGAGCTCTCTGTGCTGATTCGCAAGGGGCTTGCTTTACTTTGGGGATGTATTAACTCCCCTGCTCTAGAAGCTTCTGCAGCTCCCCATTGCCTTCAGGATAAAAATGTGTAATGCTCAGCTGAGCATTTAAAGCCATTTGACTCCTGGTTGCCTTTTCACGCTTACTCCACAAATCCCACCCCTATATCTTATACAGGCTGGAATGCCCTCACTCCTAAACTCCAGACCCATGTCAGGTACCACTTCCTCCAGGAAGCCTCCTCTGATTCCTCTAGTTGTTAGTACTCTCCCTCCATATGGTATTTTATTTACTTTTCAGTATAAACACTGCATCTGTACCACTCCAACCCCTCACCCCTCACCACGGTACAACGTAAGGTGCTTGAGGACAGGGGCTGTTTTTTTTTTTTTTTCATTTTGGCTCTGCATTCCCACACTGGTGCTTAACAAATGCTGTGTGGAGGGAACTGGATTCACATAAGACCCCTCTCCCTGAGTTCCCCATGACAGACCCATGAGATTAGAGGAGCCCTGGATTCTAGGATCAACCGCTAACCAGGCACCGTCCCCAGGCGATGGGGAGACCGACAGTGCCGGGGGGAGCAGAACGGGAGAGATGACTCACACTCCACGGAGATGTTGAAGACACTGGCCCTTTGGCCATACTGGTTCTCAGCCACACACCAGTATTCACCGTCATCCTCAGCGGTGACAGCTGGCAGCTCCAGCAGCAGCTGGCTCTCGTAAATGACCGTGGCCAGAATCTGCTTCTCCTTGAAGATGGTGAGGATGGGGTCTGGATTGCTCTGCGTGGAGCAGAGGATGGACACGGCTTCACCCTCCACAGCTACCATGGTCCCATTCACAGAAGGTTTCCAGGGAGCATCTGAGAGTGGTGGAGGAGTGTGGGACAGGAGAGCAGGAGGAGAGCCCAGGAGCTGGGATTCTGCCCCAACTGCATCCTCCACACACACACACACACACACACACACACTACCACCCTGTGCTGGGAATCAGAAACCCAGCTCTAACTTGGTCCAGATCCCAAATGCTAACTTAATGCCTAATTTTAGGATAACCACAAACCTAGCCTGATATTCAAACACCTGTCCCATAATACTAGTTCTGTCCCCAGGCCCTGATGTTTCTGACCATTGTCATTTAGCTCCAACTCATCCCCAGCCTCATCCTTTAATTTCCTTAGAAAACCTCCGAGCTGCTAAGGGAGGAGTCTGTCCCTGACCCTCCCCCAGATATGAACCTGTCGGTTTGCCCGGCCCTCTTCTCTTTTTATCTCCTGGCCCCGAATCCCTATCCCCAGGGAGAGCGGGTTTGGAGTCCAGGAGAGGGGACTCACACATGACGCTGAGTCCCACGGTGTGGTTGTCCTGCCCGTAGGCATTCTCTGCCAAGCAGGCATAGATGCCGTCCTCTTCAGGCGTCAGGTCCTCCAGCTCTAGGGCCAGGCTCCTGGCCACAGCCTCTCTGAGCACAGCCCCGTCCCTCATCCAGGTCAGCAGAGACATTGGGTTACTGTCCGCCCCACAGAGCAAGGTCACCTGGGACCCCTCAATGGCCTCCACGGAAGTATTCATCTCCACGATTAAAGGAGGGTCTGAGAGCAGAGACAGACACCGAGAAGTTTCAGGACACTCAGGCACTTTCCTTGCCTCACTTCCCTCCCAGGACCCAGACATCTGATCTGTAAATCCCACCATTACTCTCCCAGACCCCTGGGATCTTCACCCCTCTCCCCCAGGGCCCAGGACTTCACGGAAAAGTTTCCACTTCCCTCTTCAGACTCTGATCCCTCAGGACCCCTTAAGGCCCAGAGGTCTGCCCACCCCACCTCCAGGGGCTGTACCCATGCTCACATTTCACATCCAGGCTGGCGTAGCCCTCATATTGGAAGGTGGTGTTGGGGAAGGTGACCTGGCAGCCAAGCCGGTGCCCGTTGGCCTCCCGAGTGGGCACAAAGTGCAGCAGGGATGCCTGCACCCAGGTGCCCCCATCCTCCCGCATTCTGCCCAGCACAGCCGGAGCCCCCAGACCCTCATGGCCCAGCCAGCTCAGCGTCGGGTGCAGCTCAGGGCAGTTGTCGGGCACCATGCAGCCGATCTCCACTTCTGTGCCTGCCACAACTTCAGGGGGCACCACAATACTGGGGGTATCTGCCAAGTAATAGAGGCACCCATAACTTTTCTCCTGCTGTCCTGACAAGTGTCCCAAGACGTTCTTCTTCCTTCTCTTTCCTCATTCATACACCTACCCTTCCCTAAGAACCACCACGCCCTTCTGCACTGACCCTTTACTTAAGTAACATAGCATTCCCATTCTCTGTCCATCTCTTTCTTGATTCAGTGTTTCCTCCACTCTGTCCTGGATGCAGATTGTATTTGTGTTGGTTTGTCTGTCTTAGACTAGAAGCTAATGGCCTCCTTCATGCCTACCACCGCAGAGCAGGGACGTATCTGTGTAATTCCCTCTCTTTCGTGTAATTGGACTCTTGGTCTAGAGTCTTGGAAATCTAATGAAGAACGTGGGTCTCAAAGGAATCTTATGGGACCTCTGGGAAAGCAACAGTTTGGAGTAATGGATCTAAGGGTGGATCTCAGCTTGGCCAGTTCAACATCTCTTCCCCTCCCCGACCCTCTACTCTTTTTTGAGATTCTGGGATTGAGGCTAGTAAGTGGTCTGAGTCTGGGGAGTTGGGTCGGGGTAGATGAAAGGGGGCCAGGAATGGACTCCTGTAGGTGGGAACAGAAAAGGAGCATGGATAGAGCTCTGATCCTAGAGGCAGGAAGCCCTGCCTTTAAATCCCATCTTTTTTTTTTTTTTTTTAATAAATAAATAAATAAATCCCATCTTCATTCTTCCTAGCTGAGGACCAGCTGAGCCCCCCTCCCCGTCTGGTTTTCATTATTCCTGACCCCCTTTAGAAGGGAGATCCTTAAGGAAAGGGTCTAGTCCTGGCCTTTCTTTGTATCCTTAGCGCTTAACACTGTGTTTGGCACACCATAAGCACTTAATTGATGCTCATTGACCGACTGACCGGCTTTCTTCACCAACACAATCCCCCGCTACTGGAGATTTCTTTGGGTCTAATTTCACATGACCCCAGCCCGGTGTAGCGGGAATTGCACAGACTGGTCCTTCTCTACAGTCTAAGACAGACACTTTGATGTAGGTATGTAAGGGGTAAGTCCCTTCAGCCTGTTGAGAGGAATCAGAATAGCATCTGTCTCCAAAGCCTGGGGTGAGGGCTTGGGCAACTGTAAAGCGCCACAGATATGCTAGTTATTACTATTAGTTACTCTCTTGGATCGACCAAGCCTTTTGTGGTTAGGAGTGACAGGAAGTCACTGTGGGTAGAATTTTGGAACTTAGAGGAAGCTTAGGGATCATGGGAATGTGATCATTCCATCTCTTGGGCCTCCACTGATCCAAATAGACCCCTTATCTCCCTCCATCTTCCTACAAGGACTCAGAATTTCCTCCCTCCCCCAAGCCCCCAAGACTCAGCTGACCAATGCCTTCAGACACATGCACCGGCGTGGGTTACTCACTGATGATGTCCAGTGTGCTGTGCTCAGAGAAAGTATACTGATTGTAACCTCCCAGGTCTGCTCGAAAGTAGTACTTGCCCCCGAGCTCGGGGCTGAGGTTTGTGAGCTGCACGGTGCAGTTTCGGAGACCCAGGTCCCCAAGGAGCCGGCTTCGACCCTGGAAGCTCTCATGGACAACGTGGGTCCGGGATTTGAAGACCACCGGAGGGTAGTTCTTGGGGTAGGGGCTGTTGAAGTACCAGACGCCGTGGACCACAGCAGGCCGCAGCTCATCAGGAAAATCAAATCGGCACGGGATGGAGACACAAGTCCTCTCGAAGGCCGAGATGGATGAGGGCATCCAGGCTCCCCACTGACCACCCCTTGAGGCTTCAGGGAGGAAGGAAAGCCAGGCTGGAGACCGATCCAGTCCCAGATCTTCCCTTCCGAGGACTCAGGCAGCCTTACCCTGGGTCTGTGCTCGTGCACACACACACACTCTCACACTCACACACACACACACATTCACATACGCATCTCAGCCCTGCTCTTCTTCAGGGACCTAGCTGTCTGCCGCGCCCCCCTCCCCCTCCATTCCATCCCTACCCCCACCCCCAGGGTTCAAGACCCTAAGGCAGCTAGTCATCCCCTTCCCCTTTACCTGCATTTACCTGCAATCATAATCCAAAACAGAGGCAATGCAGTGAGGTACCTCATGGTGCTCCCCAGGAAGAACTGGGAGGGCAGCAGCTGGGGATTAGAGAGGAAAGGGTTAAAGGCAGGTGTGCCCGGGCTCAAAGGGATCCTTGAAAAGAGCTCCATTCAGTCCAACGAGCATTGATTAAGCCCCTACTGTATACGAGGCCCTGGGCACAGTGTCGCAGATACAGAAATAGGAGAGTGGAGGAATCATGGGGGGTGGGGCCGGGGGAGATGGGAAGAAGGCACACCTTGCCTTAGAGATCAGATCTTCTCCGGGTCCTTCGAGTCGATTAAGAATATCCTTTATTCCAACCCGAAGCTGCGAGCCAGCTGACCTGAAATGGAAGTTGGGAAAATGAGGGGGAGAAGCCCAAAGCCATCTGCTCCCCGTCCTCTGTCCCCAAATGACGACCAGTCCAATTGTCACCTCTGCACGCTCCCCTCCCCATCCCCCACCCCCAAGGATGGGACCTGGTGGCCGGCTACCTCTCCCCTGGCCCATAGTATGTGCCTGGACGCCTGGGGCCCCCACACACATTCCCTCATCAGTGCTGGCAACAGCTGGGGCTGTGGCGAGGGGGTGGAAAGAGTTTCCTGCATCATGACAGCACTCGCTCCCCCCCCCCACCTCCCCAAACACCAGGGAGAGTCCTGGGGACACCCCCAGGTGGGAGGGAGAGGGGAGAGGCGACGGCGTGAGGAAGCCAGAGCAGGGGAGACCCTGCAGCTCCGACTGGACGGGAGGGGGCCACGGGGGAGGCAAGAGGGAAGGAGAGCAGCTCCAGTTCTGACTGGGGGGTGTGGGAGCACGGGAGGAGAAGTCCTACAACCCCCGTGGTGGGAGGTGAGGTGGGACCCGGGAGACGCGAGGGAGTGGGGCCCTGGGTCCACGGAGACCATCCCGTCAATGACTCCGTTTCACGAACTTGACATTCCCCAAATGCCGGGAGCATTCCTGCCGCCTTCTGCCTCCCCACGGACCCCGGTGTCCCCACCCCCCAGCTAAGGCCTGGCCCCTGGCCCGGGCACAAAGGAGTGCTGTTCCCTCTGGGGGTTCAGCTACCCCCTCTGCCCCTGGGGGCTTCTGGGATAGGAGGTGTGTGAGAAAGAAAGCACTTCTTCCCCACACCCGGCACTGATGAGTGGAACATGGCTGTTTCCCTGGGGGTAGCAAGTCCCTGGGGTTGGACTTCCTGATGTCCCCTTTCCTAAACTCTGCCATGTCCTATGGTGATAGCATTTGGAGCTGGAAGAGACCCCTTCATTTTACCAAAGAGGAAACTGAGGCACAGAGCTAGTAAGTAATAGAGCCAAAATTCAAACCCACATTCTGTGGTCTTCCCATTATAACTATAACCCCTCTTCCCACCCTTCTTATGTACCCACACACACGTACAGAGACAGACACGTGGAGAGACAGCTCATACACGCACAGACATCCACAGAACGACACAGGAAATATCCCCACTCCAGCCCTTAGCCCGGTGCCTGGAACAGAGGAAACACTCACCCTCCTGGAAACACAGAAAAATAAGCGCAGAGACAGATTCGAAGACACACTCACATGTGCAAATCCCCGAAGACACAGACACAGACACACAGAGACAGAGTTACTCGGACATAGTCATGAGTGGAGGCAGAAACACGTATCCAAGCCCAGGCATCCGAAAACATTCCCCCCACCCCCCCAAGATTCAGACTGGGTCCTGGCCCAAGCATCCCATTGGCTTGTTAGCCCCCATCCCTCAATCCCCCTCAGCTTACTGGGAACCGTTGTTATTCACCAGCTCCCCACCCCCAACCCCTCACCCTCACTCCCAGCCTAATGAATCCAGCCCTGCCCAGCCCCTGCTCCCTTGCCTTCAGGATTCACTGCGCTGACCTCTCTCCTGTCCCCTCAGTTTCAGCCTGTCCACCCATCCAGTTCCCCCTCCCCTGTCTCAGGGTCTAGGCCTTCGAGGACCAGCCCTTCCTCTTCTCCTCCACATACACACACACACACACACACACACACACACACACACACACACACACACACACACATATACACCCAGGGTGCCAGGGGCCGCCTGCCTCCAGCACCCAGCTCCTCCCTGCCCAGGGAAGGGGGGGCACAAAAGGGCCCTTGTCACAGCTGGCGCTCAGGCCGGGCTGCCGGATGCCTAGGTCCTACATGAGTGTAGGGATGTGTGGAGGAGAGGATGGCTTATAGGCTTTTCCTGTTTCTCCCTCGCTCCTCCCCCTCTGGAACCTCATTCCCCAGTGAAATCCTTAGCAGGCTGCAGCCCTCATAGCTGCTCCCAAGGCCAAGGGACCTCTCTGGGCAGAAGCCTCTGTCACCGCCATTCTAAAGAGGTATGGGCGAGAACCTAGCAGTGACTTTATTGGGGAAAAGGAGTACTCATCGCCTGCCATGTTAGCTGCCTTCCCCTGTGAGAGGCTGTGTTGGGGCAGTAGAAAGAACACTGGACCTGGAGTAGAGAAAGACCTGGATTCAGGTCAGACCTGGCTCTTGAACCTCAGTTTCCCCATCTGTAAAATGGAGATCCTTCCCAAGGCTGTTGTTATGAGGAGCAAATGATACTGTGTGTGCGAAGTGCTTTGCAAACCTTGACACACTACGAGAATGTTGACCAGTTTTGTTATCCCCCCTCCAAAGCTGGCTTCCCAACTCAAGCCTTTGAAATGGGGGCCACCGTAGAGGTAATTATCATTGTATGAGGCTCTGGGACTCCAATCCCAGTGGCCAGGATGCCAGGCAGCCTGCCAGCCATGCACTTCTTTGGGCTTCGTGGATATACTGCAGGATTTATAAGCCGTATGAACACTCCAGCTTTTCCGTCCTGCCCACCCACCCCAAAGTCAGGGAGGGAGGAGGGATGCCATCTCCCCAAGAGGGAATCCCTGAGTGAGGGGTGGGGAAATACCCGGGGGTAAAGGAGATGGTTGGGGGGGAGGAACCGGTCCTGCCACCCCACCTCCGGCTCCATGATGTCAGACGCTGCCCGTGCCTTTCCCGAGACTGAGACAAAGGCCCATTGAGGAAGCAACTGGGGAGGGGGTGGGGATGAACTCCCATGCCCTAGAAGGGGAGAGGGGGTCATAGTCTGGGTCCCTGAGGGGAGCAGAACTGGGGAGTCAGATGCCAGGGTCCTGGGAGGTGGAGAGATCGGGTGGAGAAAAAAAGGTAAGACAGAGGTTGTGGAAAGGGTGCTGTATTTGGGGTCAGAGGACCAGGGTTCGAATCCTGGATTTAACAACCTGTGTGCCCTTGATAAGTAATTTCTCCTCCATTGGCCTCAGTTTCCTCATCTGTAAAATAAAATGACCTTCCAGCAGCTCTGATTCCATATTCCTTTGAGCTGTGCTAGCTATGATGTTTGCTCATCCCCTGAATTATTGTGGACTGAGCTTTTGGGAAGTGACTTGTTTAAGATCACAGCAGCAGAGGTAGGGTTTGAACCCAGGACCTCTGACTCTCAGTCTGGGGTGCTGAGGAGTGAAGGAGGAGAAAGGAGACGTTGGGCCCTCCTGACCAGGCTTATCAGCTCAGCTCCCAGACAGAGGTAGCAGCTTTCACTCTCATTTCCCATCAGGCGGACCTTCTAAGGTAGCACCTGTTTGCTCACATTGGAAAACACACCAACATATGACCGCGTTTCATGGACGATACCAAGGGCCTAGAGACAGGTTTCTCTAGTTGTGCCTCGGTTAACAAGGAAGGTTTGCTTTCAACAGACCTTTATCTGTGCCTAGTATGGTCAGTAATACACTGCACCAGGCTTCGATAAAATATGAAGATAATGGGTCTCTACCCTCAAGGAGTTTACAGTCTAACAGGGGTTATAAAACGCCTGCCCAGAGAAATAGAATTAGAATGGTGGGTCTAGAGCAAGAAGGGCCCCCAGAAAGTAACTATTTTTGTTATTCAGTCATTTCAACTATGTCCTACCCTTCATGACCCCATTTTGGGATTTTCTTGGCAGAGATACTGAAGTGGTTTGCCATTTCCTTCTCCAGCTCATTTTACAGATGAGGAAATTGGGGCAAAGAGGGTGCAGTGACTTGCTCAGGGTCACACAGCTAGTAAGTGTCTGAGGCTGGACTGAAGAAATAGAGGCCCAGGAAGATGAGATTAAGGAGTTATCACTTGAGAACTGAAAAGGACCTTGGGAGTCATTTGGTCCAACCGATCACTCTACAGGAGGATTCTGAGGCCCAGAGAACTGATTCATCCAGGGTCATATAGGTAGGAAATCGAAGAGTCAGGATTTGAACCCAAGACTTCTGACTCCAGATCCCCCATTCTTTTCACTATTCCACACCCTCATTAGTAAATGGTCTTAAAGTGTGTGATTATAAGCAAGATCTACCGTGTTTCCTACCATCTCTGTAGATGGTAGAAAATCGGGGTGGGCCATGTATTCATCTGGGCACCCGCCTTCTAGTGAGCAACCCACTGTGAGGTTGGATGACAGAGACACAGCCTGTCCCCAGGCCAATCGTCTAGTCCTTTACCAGCTCAGGAGGACAAACCAGCATCCATTGCCCATTGTCCAACCTTTAGGAAGCCAGTCACATCCACTCTATCAGGAGAGTGCAGGAGGGCTCTGTGAAGCCACTTCCTGATTGGCTGACAGCGAGCCCAGGATGAGAAGAATGAGCCACTGAGCTGAATCCATCAGGTCCAGGGCTGGGGACCACCGAGAACGTTAGTTAGGGGAATAAAAAGTCTCTATCTTCCCTGGGCCAGGGAGGAACTCAAGAAGCTTGGGCCCGGCTCCCTTATTAATACACTATAGAAAACACCAGACCCTTGTGATCTGTTGTTGTGGAGACAGAAGGTGGAAGAGAAAGATGGAAATGGCTCTTAAGCGCAGGCCTCCCAAAAATCGTGGCTGCAGTGGGGAGGTGGGAACTGAGGGGAAGATGGGCGGTCATCCTGCGGGTGACAAGGATTTACTGTGCTCAGAATACTGGAAGGAGGCCTGGTTTAGTGACCCAGAAAGTTTAGGGAGTAGGGAAAGGTCAAGGTAGAAGGGGCTGGAGAGCTGAAGGTAGAGTCCAGAGGAGGAACCAGTGGCATATTGGGGGGCCCAAGGCCCAGAGTTGGACCTTTTCCATTGGGATAGTTATTTCTCCGCTTCATGCCCTTGCCTCCATTAAAGATGGCCCATTTCCCAACACACAGGTGCAAAGACCTCATTGCCAAGAATGACCAGGGAAGGTCTCCCCCCCTCCACCTCCCGGCCCTCCTGCTAGAACTGAAACTTTACATTTGGGGTGGGGTGGGGGCTGAGATGGAGTACACCCTCTCCTCCTGCCGCCTGCACCCCTCTCGCTGTTTTCTCTTCAGAGAGCTGACAAGAGGACAGGGAAGGAAGCTCCAGGACTCTGATGGGCGCTTGGAGGGTGAGACGAAATTAAGGAGTTGACGTTTTCGAAAAAGGAAAAAACGCTGGAGTTTTTTGGGGAAAACATACCATTTTATTTTGAGACAGTCACAACAGGAAGGGACAGAGGGGGAGGGAATAAATTAGAAAATGAAGTGGGAAAGGGAACTTGGGAAGAGGGAGATGACACCATCGAGGGGCTCGGGTCACACACGGCAACAAAAGCCGCATTTTGCGTTGCGACAGCAATTACAGCAGTATGAGCAGATGGGAAAGTGGCTGTCGAATCTCTTTGTCCTCTGAAGCAGGGGCTGCCGGGGGGGAAAAAGAGGAGGTCAGTGGATGGATGGGGCTGAGGAGCCGAAGAGTGGGACTGGCGCGGGGGGCATGGGCTGCCATTCTTGGGGAAATCACTCACCATCAAGTCATTATGAGCTGGAGCTGCCTCCTGGAGGGGGATCTGCTCAAGGTCCTGAGTCTGTGAAGAACCCCCAGATCTTGAGGAAGGAGATCCCAGCCCGGAGCCCCCATCAAAGTACACACACACACGCACACACACATCCCCTCTCTTCTCTCCTACAGTCTGTCCTATGTGCAGAACACACCCTCCTTTTTACCTCCCAACACCCAGATATCTGGCCTCGGGAGACCCCCCCCCCCAGCCACCCATCCAGTCTAGGTATCTGGCCCTCCAATCCCACTCCCCTCCCGGGGCCAGGCGCCCGTGGGCTCTTACCTTTCTTGGGAGAACAGAAGGACAGACAAAGTTAGAGAGGAGGAGGAGGAAGAGAAAGGCAGTCTGGATTTGAGTGGTCAGTGCCATATCTGTATGTCTGCTTAGCTCAGGGCTCTGTCCGGCCTCCCAAGCCCGGCACTTTTATGAGGCTCGAGGCCCAAGCCCCCTCCCCTTTGGCCCAACTTACTTTCCAAGAAGGTGGTGTCATCAAAGGGTGGGAGAGAGATAAGCGGGAAAACAGCCCCGGGGAACAAATGATTGAGTCACCCACAGCCCGGAGGAGGTGTGTATTGGGGGTGGGGCAGTCAGGGTCACACACATGGCACCAGAGCCCTAGAAAGACAGACTCACAGGCTCACATTGGCACGGGGCGGGGGGGGGGGGGAGCGCCCTACACTGGGAGTCAGCGGTCTGGGGTCCAAACCCTACCTCTGATGCCGCGATCTTCAACAAGTCACTTCCTATCTGGGTCCTCAGTGTTCTCATCTGTGAAAGGGCTTTGGACTAGAGGAAGTTCTTCTGACTAATCTCTGGGTCTTTCACTGAGCTTACGACAGGTTCAGCTTCCCCAGGAGCTCAGCCAGAGAAATCCCTTGGCTAAGCTGTTCATCCCTCTCCCCTCCATTCCATCCCTCTCCTCCACAGAGCCTTTCCTAACTAAGCACCGAGGTGACTGTTCCATCCTCACCCCTCATAAGAAGATGACCCCCTTATCCTTACCCCTCCTCACACCAGTCCTCCCTCTGGGGTCCCCGGGGTCAGGTTTAGTTAGTCAATGAGTGTAAATACTGTAAATAGAAAGATTGATGGATTTGGACTCTGAAGGCCTGGGTTTGAATCCTGGTGGTTCTGACATTGACTAGCTAGATAAATCACTTAATTCTACAAACATCTATTAAGCATTTACTATATGCCAGGCACTAACTTAGTTTCTAGAAAGGCCAAAAAGCAAAACAAAACAGCTGCTACCTTCAAAGAGTTTCTGTTCTACTGGGGGAAAACATGTTCTACAGTTACACACACACACACACACACACACACACACACACACACACACACACATAATGAATAAGAAACCCAAAATGATTTCAGAGCAATGGAGCCCTGAATTTCAAAGGTCAGGGAAGGTGTCCTGTAGAAGGAGGGCCTTGGGTTGATCAGGTAGACATGAAGAAAAAGACCATGCCAAGCATTGGAGACAGTCTGTGCCAAGGCAGGGAGAGGGGAGATTACATTGGGATGGCCTGTATTGGGAACAGCCGGTAGTGCAGTTTAGATAGTAGAATGTGTAGACAAACATTTAGAGTCACTAGAACTCGTAGCACAGGGCAGGGACAGTGTGTTTTAAGAATATCCATTTGGCGGCCGGGATGGAGGACAGTTTGAAGAGGAGACTGGAGGCAGGGGTAACGATTAGGAGGGAATGGTAACAGAGCCAGCAAGAGAGGGAAGGAGGCCCTAAATGCCGGTGATGGCGGCGTGAGGGGGAAGGAACCCTGGTCCACTCTGCTTCTCTTATGGACAAAGAAGCCAAGGCCAAGACAAACCAAGTGGCAAAGCTGGGACTCAAACTGTGGGCATCTGAATACAAATCCATCAGTCAGAAAACATTTATTAAACTCCTACGGTGTGCCAGGCATCATGCTAAGCGCTGGGGATACAAAAAGAGGCAAAAGACGGTCTCTGCCTTTAAGGAGCTTCCAATCTAATGGGTTTCTGGCAACTGAGTGGACATGAGGCACAGAGTACAGAGTTGAGGTCTTAACTGGAGGGAACGCAAATAGGGAACAGGGATGGTTTGAGGAGGTGGGGGGGAAATGACAAGTTCTCTTTCTGGTGTTGGGTTTGAGTCTAGCAAGCAGGGGTGTTGGAAAGAAAAATGCTGGCGGGACATGACATGCTTACGTGCCAGGCATGAAATAGGCGCTTAATAAATGCTTCTTAGCTCGACATCATATGTGACACTCTAAACCTCTCTGACCCTCGGTCTCTTCTGTAAACAGACATCTGCATCACCTATTTCCCAGGGGCACTTGGAACCTTAGAGTACTGGATGAATGTGAAGTATTACTGAGGAAGGGTGTTAGTGAAGTAAGTTTTCTGTGCCCTCATCCCTCCCCAATCCACACTCTCCCATCTCAGACCTCAGTCAATTCACTTCCGAGCCCCTTTCCTCAAGTGAAAATGAGGGCTACTTGATAGGACTGTTCCAAACCCAAATCCAGACTCCCATATGGCAACCAGCAGAGGAGAGCGGGTCTTTGCCCAGATGGCCCCCCAAGAAAACGAAGGCCACTTTGCTCGGTGCCTGCCCCCCCCCACCTGGCCTGTTTGCTCAGGTTGGCCCCAACTCCCCCCACATCCAGGTAGACTGAAAGGCGCCAGATTCCTCGCCACCCGTCCGGGGCTGGGGCAATGACCCTAGTGACACAGGCCAGGGAGGGAGGCCACACAGCCCAGGGGTCACGGGACACTCCAGGGCAGCTGATGGCATAGAGGATAAGGCAAATGGATCTGGGGGTACAATGGTGGGAGGCAAGTTCACGGATGAGGATGGAACACCAAGTAATGGGTGCTACCAGAGACCACCCCTTCCCCTCCCGGTCTGGCCTGTCCCACCACCTCAGGGCAGATTTCATCATCAGCAGGGCAGAGGGCAGGGGTCACGGTGGAGGCGCCAGAGCTGGGGCCCTAGGCGACAGAAAGACGGGCCAAGCTGGGAATCATCCCTCCCCTCCCCTTTCCGTAAGGAGGGGGGCTCAAGGCCAGAGTTACTGCCTCTGGGTGAGGGTGGGGGCTGAACCACAGCCCTGGAATCAGCCTGAGCCTTCTCTTACTAACACTAAGCCCTGTCCTTCACCCCATCATATCCCGGCCCTCGCTCCCCCTCTCCCATAAAGAGGACGGCTATTCCGCCCAAGGATGGATCAAGGAAGGGACACCAACAGCTGAGGCGGGGGCCGCACAGGCCAGTTTATTGCAGTTTAAATACCTTTCTCTTCTCTTTTTTTTTTTTGGTCTTTTTTTTTTTTTTCATAAAGAAATTAAAACACACACACACACCCAAAGAAGGGGTAAGGGTGTCGGGAAGTGAGCTGGGGAGGTGGGAAGGCCGGAGCACGAGTCCAAAGAGCCCCTAGCCATGGGGTGGCCCCCCCCAAAGGCATCCCCTCTTCTTAGCAGTTCTGTCTCTGTACCTCCAGGGAAAGAGAGAGAGAGGGAAGCAGGACAGGGTCCAGGGGACGAATAAGGGATCTCTCTCCTTGTGTCCTGCCCCCCTCTACCAAGGCGAAGGCAGGAAAGGGAAGCCCAGCAGGAGCCATTAGGTGGCATGACTGAATCAAAGTGAAGGCATCAGGGGAGAGGAGAGGAAAAGAGAGTGAGTCAGAGAAAACAGACAGAGATGGGAAAAGGTGGGCATGTCGGTGGGCTTGTTTTTGTTGTGGGGGTGGGGGTGCTGTATTCATGGAAATGCTTTTTTCTCCCCATTTTTGTTAAAAATCTACTATAAAAAATGCAGCTGGGGGAGGGGGAAGACCGTCTCCCTCTCTGTGCTAAGGGTTGGGGGCCAGAACCCCGTCCCCGAAAACCGGGGGGGAAAGGGGCGGGGAAGGGCATCACTGCCGGGACGTCTCCCCGACGATCTCCAGGCCGTGTTGCTGCAGCTGGGCGCGGAGCAATGCGTTCTCATTCTTCAGCTCCTCTATCTGGCCGGGGGGACGGAAGGGAGAGGCTGAGGCAGGTGGCTGGCGCCCAACACCCCAGCTTCCTACTTTCTCCACCCCCACCAGGAGGGGGAAGCCTCTCAGTGTCTCCACCACCCCGCCCAAGGCTTCTGCCCATCCCGGATCTGCGGGCCCTGCACGGCTCACCTGCTGCCTCAGGAGCTCATTGTCCATCTGTAGCCTCTCGGCTTCCTTGAAAGTTTCCTGCATCCGCTGGTTAGTCTGACGGAGCTCGCGGATATAGTCACAGGCTTTGGACAGGATCCCTCCCTTGCTCTGAAGGGCATAAAGGCAGAGACGGCAACGTGGCTAAGAGCAGGTAGCGGGAAGCCCCGGGACCAGGCGAGCCTGGCAGGGTCCCTCATCCCCCCCTCCCAGGGGCCACTCCTCTGGGGCCCTCATTATGCCCTGCAGCCCCTCAGGTCCTGGGTAAACTTCCTCTCCTGCCCTCCTGAGGCAGAGACTGACCACATCCAGGTAACGGTCCACCCCAAGGGCCTGAGGGAATGTAGTCCCCAACCATGCACTCCGCAAACCTTAATTCTGGCTACTAGGACGAGCCCGAGGGATAGGGGCACGAAGATGGGGGCGGGGCAGGGACAGCACTCACCGCTCCCGTCTTGCTGTTGTCTGTGTTACAGTCTGGAATGATCTTGGAGAGCTGAACGATCCAGTTATTTATCTTGTCCCTCCGCCTCCTCTCCACTGCAGGGAGGAAGGAATTCCCACCCGGGAGGGCTCCATGAGCACTCGGTGATGGGGGCGAAAGACAGAGAAGACGATCCACCCCCCTCCTCGCCCCCCACTCCACCGGGCAGCGATGACCTCCGCAGAGTGGTCAATGAGCACCTACTGAGGCTGGGGAGCACCACACAAGGAGCTTCCAAGCATAAAGGGAAAGGTCAGGGTGGAGCTAACGATATCATCAGGAATGACTTCAGGAAGGGGTGGGGGGCCTTCAGCTGGCCTCGAAGGGTGAAGCGGGCTCGGGGCAGAGGTCAGCACTGCGGTCCTCCTCGAGCGGACCGAGGATTTCTAAGATCCTTCCCTGGGGTGGGGGAGGCCTGCCCGCAGCAGACGGCTGCTACGGGGGATCCTGGAGAGAAAGCCGGCAGGCTCGGCTCTGCGGGGCCTGGCTGCCAGGACAGGGGGAACCACAGGGAGGCCCTGTCACTTTCTGAGCTGGAACAGGAGAATCGGCGCTCCAGAAAGGTTTGACTGGCCGGAGGCCTGGCTGCGCTAGCCCCACGGCTCCCTGGGCTCTCTCTCCCATCCCGGCCTCAGCCCCCTCCCACCCAGATTCCCCAGCTTTGTCCTCCCACCATGCCAAGTGACCCGAAATCCACCCCCCTTACCCCAGCACCCTAGACGGGCTCTGCTGAGGGGCAGTGAGGAGGGGAGACCGCAGTCCACAACCTGACAGACAGACAGGGACCCTTTGCCCTCACCTTCATTGTGCTGGGCTCTCCTCCTCTCATCTCGGGGGGTTCTCGTCCCATCCATTTTCCTGGAAGAAGAGAGGAAACACACACCTGTCCCTCTGCAAACAGCTGTCAGCCCTTCTCCCTGCCCTCATTCCTGGATTCAAGGAATCCGGTCGTGCCAGCCTCAGCTCCCCTCGGCACCCAAGCAGCCGGCACCTACGGAGAATACGGGTGGGTCCGAGGAGCAATCGTCCTCTGCGTTCCCGTCTGCAGCACATCCTGAGGCGTCATCATCACGTAGAACTGGCCTAGGAGAGGCAGGGTTGGGGTCGGGGTTAGAGGTTACCCCTAGGAGCTGGTCAGCTCTGCTGACACACCTGTCTGGGCCTCAGTTTCCTCATTTGAAACATGAGGAGGTTGAATTACAGTCTCTTCTTGTGATACAGTTGTAAGGCAGCTAGGTGGTGCAGTGAAGAGAGCTCTGAATCTGAAATCAGGAGGCCTTGAGTTCAAACCTAGCCTCAGAACTTCCTAGCTGTGTGACCCTGGGCAAGTCACTTCACCTCTGCCTGCCTCGGGTTTCCCCAACTGTAAAACGTGAAGAATAACAGCACCTACCTCCCTATAAAAGCTTATTTCCTTCCCTCCCCGCCCCCCACTCACTAGGAGTCCTTACAGATGTTTCTTTCCATTGCCCTGTGATCACTCCCCCCAGTCTCTTTTCCCAATGTTCTTTCCCCCATGCCCAGAATCCTCTGGGCCTTCCCGGCCCAGGCTCCATACCTCCTGCCTGAAGGCTCTGGTCCGTGGTCTGCACGGACACAGCCGTGGCATCCCCTACACTGGATGCTGGAAAGTAGGCAAAGCGGGCCTCCCCACTGACCGCCTCTGCCGCAGGGCTGCCCCCATTGCTGAAAGGGTTCTGGATCACGGCCTAAGGGATGAGAGCGAGGACGGGCAGATGCTCACCCTGCCCCACTGGTCATCTCTTCTCCAGTCATTTCCCCTGCCCCCACGGAGGTAACAACCAGACAGCTGCCTCCCCATCCTCCCCTCCCTTCCCACTGCCCTCCCAGCCCTGTATTCTGCCGCCCTTGTTTCTCCCTCTCAAAGTGCCACTAGTGTCCTGAGGGTACCCTGCCTCCCAGTCCTCAGCTTTGGGGCTCTATTGGGCAGGGGTCATC
This sequence comes from Vombatus ursinus, assembly GCF_900497805.2. Lineage (NCBI taxonomy): Eukaryota > Metazoa > Chordata > Mammalia > Diprotodontia > Vombatidae > Vombatus > Vombatus ursinus. The sequence goes on along the minus strand of NW_020950600.1, from coordinate 1,981,226 downwards.
TCCCCTCCTGTTCTGGCTCCCCCACCTCGATGGAAGGGTGGGCAGGGAGAGGGCAGAGGGTCAGAGAACCCGGGTTCCAATCCAGGCTCCAGAATCCCGGGGGCGGGGTCGCTGGGACAAGTCTAGAAGGCTCTGGGCCAGAGACGGCGGCTCCGGCCAGGCCTTCCAGCCCCTCCCCGGACCCCTCCCCAGACCCCTCCCCGGACCCCACCCGCCCCGGCAGCCTTGCTCCCCCTCGCAGCTGACCTGAGCCACTGCCTGCTGCCCCCCGGTGAAGGCGGCTGTGGACACCACGCTGACAGCGCCCGTGGTGTCTCCCTGGCCATCCAGCTGGCCGTCCGTCACCTGGACCACTCTGTATGTTACCTGCAGGGGGCAGCAGAGGGCACCGAGTCAGCCCTGGTCGAGGTGAGGTCCGGGTGGACCGGCCCCGGCTGCACCAGGGCACCCCCCCCCACCCCCCCGACCACCCCGCCGCGCAGACCGCCCCTCCCTCACCTGTCCTCCATTATTCTCTGTGCGGAACTGGTACTGGATGTTGTGCTCCCCGAACGCCGCCTGCTGGACGCTGGCGATGGCCACCGCGGTCTGCTCCTCGGCCCCGGGCCCTTCCCCGGCTGGGGGCAAAGAGAGGCCGGCTCAGCTCCCGGGGCGCCCCCCTCCCTGCGCCCAGCTTTCCCCGGCGCCCCCCGCCAGCCCCCACTCACTGTCCTGGAGCTCGACGCCCTCCTCCGCTTCGGGTCCCTTCTCGTGGCTGCGGGGGCGCGGAGGCAGCGGTCAGCGGGGGGGCCGGGGCAGCGCGCGCCCCGCGGGGACCCCGCCCCCCCGGCCCGAGCCCTGCGGGGGGAGCGGCGGCCGCCCCCTGCCGGGAGCGGAGGGGCGATCTCCCCTGCAACCCCCTCCCCGCCGGGCTCGGAGGGGTCTCCCCTGCACCCCCCGCCCGCCCGCGGCCTCCATCTTGTACACGGCCCGGCCGGCCGGCGTGAGCTCGCTCCGGAGCATGGCCCGCCCGGGGGCCGGCTCGGGGCCCTTACCTGGCGGCGGCGGCGGCGGCGGCGGCAGCAGCGGTGGCCGAGGCAGCGGGGTCCAGACCCGGGTCCAGCATGTCCAGGGGGGGGGGGGGGGGGCCGGGGGGGCCCCGAGCCCGCAGCTCACGCCGCGCGGCAGGAGGGGACGGAGGAGACACGGGAGCCGCTCGCGCTGATCACGGGGACAAACAGTGGGGTCATGTGAGGAGGAGATGCCGCCGCCGCCGCCGCCGCCGAGGCTGCTGCTGGGGCTGCGGCTGCTGGGGCTGCCGGGGCTGCGGCCGGAGCGGCTGCTCCGCGTCCCGCGCCCCGCGCCCCGCTCCCCGCCCGGCTTCGGCCCGCCCTGGGCGACGGCTGCCCCGGCCCGGCCCCGGCTCAGGCCCAGGGAAGCGGCGGCCTGGGCCTGGGCCTCCCTCCCGCGCCCGCCCGCCCGCCGCGCTCGCTTTTCACAGCCCGCTCCTCCCGCCCGGCTGCTCCGCGGCCCCGGCCCCGCACGGCCGCCGATCGCTCGCTGCTACCGCCGCTTTCTATTTTTCCCCCTTTTTCCCCTTCTTTGCAAGAGCTGCGCGCGCGCAGCGGCGGCGGCGGCGGCGGCGCGAGCCCGGAGCCGACGCGGGCGGGGGCTGGAGGGGGGGGGGCAGGCCGCCCTGGGGAGCGCGCGCGCGCGCTCTGCCTGGCTCCGACGGGCCGGGAGCGCGCCGGCCTGGGCCTCGGCGCGGGCCCCGCTTCTCGCCGCTGCGCGCTCCCGCCCGAGCCGCGGTGGGGGCCCAGGCCTTGGCGCGGTGGGGGGCGGCTAGGAAGGCCGAGGCACCAGGGGCTGAAGGGGATACACTACGTTCCACGGATGGAACGCGGGCCTGGATGGAACGTTGCGGAGGGATGCGGTGGAACGTGGCGGAGGCTGCGGGCCGAGGCACACGCTCCGACGGCTGGGAGGGGCCGAGGGCACGGAGGGGCTCGGGTTTGGGGACAAGGGTAGTGGACTTGAAAGGGGTCGGTCTGGAGGGTCTAGGGGCGCGCGCGCGGGTTCATGGAGGGGGTGAAGTGTTGTGAAGGGAATGCACGAGGCGCATGCGCACGTCTGGGCGGGGCCGCGGCGCGCACGCAGCGGGCGGGGCCGGGGCGAAGCCGGAACGGGCTGTTCCCAGAGGCCCGGGCGGGTCGGGATCGAAGCCAGGGTCCGGGCGCTGGAACCCCAAGCAGCTGGTCCATCTCCCTTGTGACCTTCCCTGCCCTCTCCTCCCCACTCCGCCAGGCCCCAAAACGAGACAGCGAGAACCGAGCCAAGTGGTTAAAAACTTTATTGAGCGCAATCAGAAGAGACTCCCCTCCCCTGCCCCACCCCAGACACATTTAAAAAAACATACAAAAACTACAAAAGTCGAGGAGAACCGCGTCGGGTCAGACCACCAGGCTTTCCCGGCTCAGGGCTAGGTTCTGTGGGAACAAGGAGAGCAGTTGAGGGCTCGGACCTAGTCCCGCCCCCACCCCCTCCCCCTCCCCGAGCCAGACCAGCCCAGGGACCACTCACCTTCTTGAGCCTCCTCTCTCGGGAAGACTGTGACTCCGTCTCGGTGTAGGGAGGTGGGGCTGGAGGGTAATAGGGTTCTTCCTCCTCTTCCCTCGGGGGTCGCCTCCTCTCCCCCACCTCCTTTTTTCTCAGTACATCTTCCAAGAACCGCCCATCATACTCGGGGTCTCGGGACCGGCTGTGGCTCCGGTGTGGGTCCTGACGGGCATCAAACAGGGGTCTGCCCCGGGACCTGTAATCATCGTAGTAGGGGTCTCCAGACTGGGAGTAGAGATCATCTCTGCTGCGGCTTCGAGGGGGTGCATGAGCCCGGCCCCGGCTCCTTTCTGAAGGGGATGTCCTTCCCGATTCCACGGAGCTGGGCCTGCCCAAGTCATCCAGGGCATCCACGGAGTGGGCTCGGGGCCGCCTGGCTCCCCAGCCCCCGCTCTGATCCCGGGGACGTTCTCGTTCTCGCCCGGGCTCCCATCCTGGGCTTCTTTGGGAGCGATAGTCCAAATCTTCATCTCGGATTGGGGTGAGGGCAGGGCCTCGGTGGGGCCGGAAGCTCCGGTCATCTTCGTGAAGGGAAGTCACTTCACTCATGGCTAGAAGGGCAAGGACAGATGGGGGGTTTAGAAGGAGAGGGGTTAGACAGCATCAGTAGTGTGGGCAGAGGGGACCCAAGCCTCCCCTCCCTAGGACTAGGGATCCCAATCCCCGCCCCACCACTCCCAAACAACTCACCCCTCTCCACACGGCCATTAGGCAGGCCAGGTCGGGAAGGGTCAAAGTTAGCAAGCTCCCTCTCCATGTAGTACAACACCTTCATAGAATCATCCTGCTGGTTTGCCTGGATGCGATAACCACTTCGCACTTCTAAAGGGCAGGGGAGGAGTTTGTGGGGGTGAGCAGGGAGATGTGATGGCAGAGGCTCTTTCCCTTGGGTCTCACACCCCAGTGTCATCCCTACCCCCTGATACCTGAACGTTTGACTCTCACCTGAGTTTCTGGTACTGTCTGTGTCATGGAGAAGGGGCACCTGGGAGCTGTGGCCACCAACTGCAGGAGAAATATGGTCAGGATCCAGCTGCCCTCTGCCCAATCTTCCTATCACCCTTCTTCCACCCCATCACCCTGAGACCTGGGCATCTTGTCCTCATAGCCTTCCCAGAGACCTAGATCTTCAGCTTATTCTGTCCCCCTCATCAAAGTCCTGTCCCCAAGGACCCAATCTATGCCCCAAACCCTTCTCCTAACACATAAAGGCATCTGCTTTCCCCAGTCTTCACCTGAGCTCTGTTGGTCAAAATCCCCTGCGAAGCCGTTGTGGACAGGAGCCATTTGGATCATGGGTAGAGGGGAAGGAGCCTTGGCTGGAGAGAGGTGAGCATAGGTGCTGGGTGCGTAGACGCTGGGTGCGTAAATGCTTGGGACTCCGGAGGTGGCAGCTTTACCAGCAGCATACACTGGGAGAAAGGTCATACACAGTAGAATATAAATTTCTTGATGGCAAGGGACAGTTTCTTCAAGCCAAATGGACTTGGGGATGGGTCCATATTTAATCTGGTTCTCAATTATGTATGATAACCCATCAATTTCCATCCATGCTTTCTGATCCAGAGTGTTCCCTGGAAAAAGAAAGCCTAGCCTGGGATGCTGGCAGTCATCTGTAAGGGGGAAGGAAGATGCTAACGAGGGGTTGGGGGAAAGGCTACAATTAGCAGTTTACTAATTAGCAGTGGGAACAGCTGCTTCGTGCTGACTCAGTGGGTTTGGTTGGGGTTGGGAATTAGTTGGCTTGATTCTGCCTCTCCTAATGACTGTGTGACCTTTCAACGGTCCATGCCTTGGTTTTCCCCCTCTGTGAAATGAGGCTAACACCCTCTACCCAGGTCCTCACTGCCACCGGCTGAAGGTCAGTTTTTTGACAAAAGCCCTTTAAGAATATGGGCAGTAGTGGTAGAAAACGAACATGGCTCTTATGAACAGCCACTACAGGTCTTGACTCAGTGGGTGGCCCTGGATAAACAACTTCCCTTCTCTGTAAAGTTAGACAGCTGGACTAAATAATCAGAGATCCATTCCACCACTCGTGTTAGGAATGGAAGAAAAATGGCGCCAGTAAAAGGAAGACTATGGCTTCATGCAAAGCTCAGCTCAGGCATCACCTCCTCTAAGAGGTCTTTGCTGATCCCCCCTCCTCAATTAAGGAACGAGCATTGAAGACCTACAAGGGCTGGGGATAGCGTGACACAAAGAAAAATCTCTGCCCTCGAGCTGACAGGTTGACTAGCTGGGGCAGACGATACATGCACACGTGAGTGCAAATATACAAAACAGACACAAGGTGATTTGCGGGGGGAAGCACTGGTAACTGGGGAGAAGCGGAAACAGGCAGCAGGATCTGGTGGTGGGTGAAGAGTGAACACTCTATGCAAATGAGTTACCTTATGTGCTTTATGTATATTATGTGTATGTATTGTTTTCATGGATAGAAAGAAAGTAAGCTTCTTGAAGACAGGAACTGTTCTGTTTTTTGTCTTTGTATCCCTAGCACCCAGTAGACAGTAGGCGCTTACTAAATGCTTACTGATGGACTGGTATCTAATAAGAAATGGATTATCAATGGATAACAGTCCCCCAGCCCCCAGCAGATAATTTAAAACGGGGTTTCAAACAATAGAAATGGGGCCACTAAGCCGTACCTAAGCTGTACCTAACCCAGCCCTGCAGGCAGAAAATTGACTTGTTTTAAAATGTAACATCATTTCCGTTTTATTGGATTTTTAATAATTTTGTTAAATATTTCCCAATTACATTTTAATCTAGTCTGTTGTTGTTGAGTTGTTTCAGTCGTGTCTGACTTTCCATGACCGCTGGGATTTTCTTGGCAGAGATACTGGAGTGGTTTGCCATTTCTTTCTCCAGCTCATTTTATAGATGAGGAAACTGAGGCAGACAAGGTTAAGTGACTTGCCCAGGGTCACACAGCTAGCAAGTGTCCAAGGCCTAATATGAACCCTGGCCCTCCTGATTCTAGGCCTGGCACTCTATCCACTGGACCACCTAGCTGGTCAGGGCCACGTGTTTGACACCTATGATCTAAGCTACTATTTAAGTTATTTATAATTGCTTGAGGTATAAAAGCGAACAAAACCAAAATCACAGAATCAAGAATCCAGTTTTCTCCAACATGCCTGACCAGGACAGGACAGAAAATCTCCCTACCTATTGAAAAAAGCTCATTCCTCTTCTGGACACCTACTAATGGCTGCTAGGTGGCACCATACTGGAGAGAGTGCCAGATCTGGAGTCAGAAAGACTCATCTCCCTTGGTCCAAATCCAGTCTCAGACACTTGCTAGCTGTATGACCCTGGGCAAGTCACCTCACCCTGTTTGCCTCAGTTTCCTCATCTGTAAAATGAGCTGGAGAAGGAAATGACAAACACTCCAGTACCTTTGCCAAGAAAACCCCAAATGGGGTCTTGCAGAGAGTCAGACACAACTGAAATGACTGAAAGAAATGGTCTGGGAGTTTATCCTTGAAATGAGCCCCCAAACCCCAACCACTTTATAATCTAACAGGCCACCAAAAAATACTACTACCTCCTCTCAGAAACTGACCTCAGCCCAACAAACCCACACCTCCTTTCTCTACAGGATGCAGAAAAGTCACATCTATTACACACATACACACTGTTTCCAATACTCCATTTCACCCTTGCTGCTGCCTGGTTCCACCCAGTGGGGGCAATGAAGGCCCCCAAATCAGTACTTACAGGCCTCAGGACAGCAGCATTTGTCCGGGCAGCAAGGACAGCGTACGTAGCAGCAACATGTATGGGGGCAGCACTGGCACCAGCAGATGCCCAAGAGAAGGAAGACCAAGAAGGCAGCTAGGACGACGACGACCACAAAGAGCCAATCTGTAAGGCAAAGAGGATGGGCCTTGGAGTCAGGAAGACCTGAGTTCAAATCCAGCCTCAGACACTTGACAGTTAATAGCTGTGTCACCCTGGACAAGTCATTTAACCCCAATTGTCTCACCAAAAAGCAAAAAAAAAAAAAAAGAGGATGGGTCCCAGAGCTGAGGTCCTAGGGGTCAGGCAGGGGCGGAGTCACACAGAGCAGTGCAAGCAGGGACAGGGGTAGGGAGCCACAATCAGCCCATAGGAGCAGCAGGCAGACAGTTCACACTGAACGTCAATCACCCCTTCCAGCCTTCTCAGAGCTTTCATAACCATTCACTGAGTCATGCAATTTCCAAAGTACTGATCAGTTACGCCGATGTTTTGGGGGTTTTTTGGTGGTAGGGAGAGGAAGGGATAATGTGGGAAACTATAGTGATGTAAAAAACCAAAGACACAATTAAGAACTTTTTTTTTTTACACAAATCGTGGATTTGACAATTCCAAGGACCACTTAGACAACGGTCATCATAATGACGCTGTAACCGGCGAGCCCCCCCAAAGAGTGGTGGGCCACAGGTACAGAGTGGGGCATGCTTTCATCAGATCCAGCCATTGTGTTGATTTGGTTTGCTTCTGTGCACTTCCTTGTTACAAGGGGGTGAGGGGTAGGTGTGGGAGTCACAAGGAAGAGAGAATTATGTTTTGGATTTTTTTAAGAGCATTAGTAAAATATCTTAAAAGAATTCACTAAGTTTTCCTTTGAAGACCTCTGGCAGACCATAAATTAGGAGGACCAGGACTGGTTTTGGGTCTTTGACCCACAGTTTGCTGAATTCAATTGAACTTAAGCCTCAACACTGTCCTGTGATATCAGCAGAGTAGGGGTTATAACCCCCTTTTTTCAGATGATGATAATAGCTAGCCAGCACTGACATAGCACATTCATGCTTCTGAGGTGCTTTTACAAATATCTCATCTGATCCTCACAACAACCCTGTGAGGTAAGTGCTATTACTACCCCCATTTTCCAGTTGAGGTAAGTAAGGCAGTAGGGATTAAGTGACTTGCCTAAGGTCACACAGCTAGTAAGTTTCTGAGGCAGGATTTGAACCCAAGTCTTCCTGACTCCAAAGCAACTCTCTATCCTCTCTGAAACAACAGCCTCAGTGGGGTTAAGGACCTGCCCAAGGTCACACATAGTGAGTGGCAGAGCTGGGTGGGATTGGAATTCAGGTCCTCCCCATACCTGGTCCTGTGTTCTTCCATACACACCCTGCACTGGACTCTGCTGGACTTAGTCAGATGGCTTTGCTATCCTAACTGGCTCAGGCTGAGGCCGCTTTTGAGCAAACCTGCATCCCCTGAGTTCTCCAGGACCAGGGCTGAAGAAACTGTCCGGAGGGGAAAGCCCAGCTGGCCTCCCAGAAGGCTGAGGGGAGGGAGACACACGTCGTGTTCCAGGGGCCCAACACCCACACAACAGTCACTAGTTACTACACTGCCTGGAGCCCAAGAGAACTGTCAGTCTCTGTTTCTAAGGGGTGTGGGGGAGGAGGCGGGACAGTAAAAGCGTTTAAGTATAAGGAGGTGAGAGATGACCAGCAGTGGGGAAGGGCTGGGAGCTCTAAGGAAAAATCAGGAAATGAGGAGCCCCTGGCCTCCACCCCGTACCTTCCATGGACCCTATCTGAAAGTCTGGTAAGAGTTCAGCCACCCCTGAGGTCTTGCCTGGAGGGACAAAAGAGAAACATGATTATTCCAGCAGGAAGCTGGCCAGGCTGGGCAGGAGCCCTTCTCCTCCCCGCTCCCAGCCCACCATGGCCCTGGCTCCTGGCTGTCTGGTCACACAGGGCCCTAAGCATGCCACCTCTACGCCACGTGCTGAGCTTGTCACCACGACAAGTGACCGAAGGCTGCCCAGGAGCTCCGGAGCGGGACATGCCCCAGCCTGGCCCTGGGCAGAGTTCTTCCAAAGCACTACATGTACTCACTGTTCCTGTGCTAAAATGGCGGTGCTTTATGACTGCTCAATCACATATACTATAAAATATGTGCTTTAGCCCATCAACATATATATGGACCAGCATGTCAATATATATTTGGGATCACTGTAGCATGCAGCTGGGTGGAGCTGGGTAACATGCAGTAACAGCAACACACCCAGTGTCCTTGGGGAAGACGGAGACTGAGTGGCCAGGCTGCCAGCTGTCCCTGCCTGAGACTGCCTCTGCTTCTGCAGGCTGCAAGATCACACAGCTTTCCCTTTGTGGCCCTCCCCACCTCAAAGAGGGCATGAGGCCTGTTCCCATTGCTGCAGAGGGGCAAGCTGAGGCTCAGGGACTGAGCCAGCCCTGCTTGGTGCTGGGTTGGACTGGGGAGTTTTGCAGGATGAATATGGATGGCCAAAGGCAGAACTAGGCATGAAGGAAAGAAAGCAGGCAGACAGGATGCTCACACATGGCCTGAAGCAAGAGAAGGGGATCTATCCAGCTCTCCTTGTTTATCCACACTGATGGAGGGCAGGCAGGCATTCCATAAACACCAGAGAATCACCCCTCTTCCTCCTCCCCCTCTTAAAACAATCTGTCTGGCTTTGGAACGCATGCTGCCTCGATATGAAATCGAATCATCTGTGCTGTTCAGGGATGCCCAATTTCCTTCCTCATTTAGTCTCAGTGACATGGGGGAGGGGAGGTCATCTCTCCTGCTGCAGATGGTGCTCAGTTGTGTATAAATCTAAGGGTGACTGGGCTGGCAAGGGTAGGAGAAGCTGAAGCATGAGTCAGACCCAGAAAGCAGGCAGGCAGGCAGGCAGACAGACAGGAGATGAGGGAAGGGACTCCCAATCCCGCCCCCCACCATCAGCCATACTCCACCCATGCCCCAGCCCCAACCCCAAAGGGATTCGGGGTGTGGAGGCCCTAATCCCTCCACCCTTGCCCCCTTACCAAGGACTATGAGCTCAGCGTAAGCCTCATTGTTGCCTTGGAGGTCCTGGGCAGAAACCACAGAGCAGTAGTAGACGCCACTGTCTCCCCAGGCAGTCTGATCAAAGGTCAGGTCAGCATCTGTGGCAGGAAGACATAGATATTTGAGGGAATAACTGGAAGGGGATGGCGAGGAGCTTGTACACCCTGGTCTCTCAGCCCTACCCTGGCACTCTCCCATTTTTCCTAGTGTGCCTGGAGGGAGCAGAAATGGCCACGTCCCCAGGGCATCAGTCTACTCTGGGCAGAGGGGGCCCGCTATCAACCATGGACAGGTCAGTTGTCCAACTGTCTGTCCATCTGGGGCATCCTGCCACTCCTTCCCTGGCTTGGGGAAGCCTCAATTTACCATGGCCTCTAGGATGGCAATGTGTCTAAACCTCAGCATTTCCTGTTTATTCCTCGATGCACAAACACTAATTATTTACCTCCATTTAGCCACCCACCAGAGGTGGCAAGGCTGGATCCCCTGGGGCTGGAAGGCCAGGGGTGGAGCCAGAGGTAAAGGTACAGGGGCACAGACAACCCCCTAAGCCAGGAGCTCCTCACCTGAAGTCCACACACTTGGTTTTTCAAATATTTTTATAACTGGATTTCAATATAATTGGTTTCCTCATTCATCCATCCTCAGTGTTTTATTCTGAGAAGGGGACCACTGGCTTCACTAGTCTGCCTGCCTGAGGGGCCCATTACACAACCCAGGGCAAGAACTCTGACCTCACCTCTACAGCCTGATCCACAGCATTCACACTGCACCCCCTCCAGGCAGGGCATTACTTTGTCACTTTCAGGTGTTCTTAGCCAGGATTCTATCCCACCCCCTCTAAGAAAACCCAAGAGGTAGGTGGGTGGGTGGGTGGGTGGGTGGGTGGGTGGGTGTGTGTGTGTGTGTGTGTGTGTGTGTGTGTGTGTGTGTGTGCACACAAGTGCACCTTTGAGCAAGTACACAAGGGGGATGGGGGGGGGGGTGACCCACCAGGGACTCGAGGACCTGTGGGGCTGAATGGACAGTCCTAACAAGGTCAAATAAGGCCACCCAGCAGTTGGCGGCAGAGCCAACAGACAAGCTTTCATTCATTAATTCATTCAACAAACATTTACTGAGCAGCTTTGTATGAGGCACAGGGTGAATATGGAGCTCAGAGGACACTACAGCCTGAGCCCTAGAGGCAAACTCAGCTGGGGGACTGGCTCTACCCAGGAGCCACAACAAATCCCAGGCCCTCCCTTCCTCCACAGTAACAAAAGTGTGTGTGTTCGGGGTGGGGTTTATACTAAAGTCCCTTCCTGTTTAGTATATAGAAGTTCCCCCCCAACCCCCTGCCTCTTCTTCCTCCCATATCCTCACCCTCCTCCATCTTACACACCCCCAGTGATGGTGATCCGTCGCCCTTGGTAAAATTCGCCTAGAGTCACGGCGTTCCCCTGCTTTGTGGCCACTACCCTCACTGTTCGGGTGCTGTCCTGACACTCCACATAGGGGTTGTAGCCTGGGTTGCCAGCAGCAAGCTGGGCGTTGAGCTGGTTGTCTGCGCTGGCTGGGGAGAAAGCATCGGCAATGCGATTCCGGCAGAAGGACTTATACTTCCAGAGGACGATGGGGGCGCTGGGCACTGCTGACACCTGGTAGGAGCAGGGAAGGGTCACCGGCTGGAAGAGGATCACCACATGAAAGGGGTTGGACACCGTGACCTGGATGCAACCAACAGGAGCTGGGAGGTCAAGGAGAGAAGTCAGGGGTCAGCGAGGAATGGAAGACGGTCAGTCAACCATGCTAATCATCATCCTTCACATCTATTCAGTATGTTTCCACATTCATTATCTCGTTTGATCCTCAAAACCACCCTTGTAAGACATGCAAGGCAAGGGATTATTAGCTTTTTACAGAGGAGGAAACTGAGGCACCAAGTAATGAATTGCCTAAAGTCACACAACATGGAATATTGGACTAGTGACTGGAACCCAGTCCTGACTCTCAACTGGTTTATCAGCAAATCACTATGACATGGTCAAAGGGCAAGGTCTTAGATGTCACTAAGATTTACTGGATGTGGGCTTCAGCGCCCCCCCCAAAAAGCAGAGCAGGACCCCTGAAGGTCAGATGGTTCCCCTGTGCAAACTTATGGAAAGACCTGGACAAGAGTTTCACAGGATGCCCAGGCACGGATGGGGATGGGATTCGATTAATAACAACATCTCCCTCCCAGAACCAAACACACTAGTAGACGTAAAGCACTTTGCAAACTTTCAGGCTCAGTATCAATGCTATTAGTATGGTTGCTGTCATTGAGTACAAGAATTGGAAGGACTTTGGAAAGGCAGAGCACACCTAGAGGGGGAGGGGGACCAAGATGGAGAAGGGCCTTGAACTCAGTTCACAGGCAAGGCAGTTGAAAGCACTGGGGGTGAAGCAAAAACTCAGGGGACAGCTAAGAACTGCCTTCCAAGTGTGAAGGGCTGTCACAGGAGAGCCTGGACTTGGAGCAAAGAGTGAGAGTTGGGCTAACGACTGAAACATCTTCCTCCCACAGAGCTGTCCCCAAGTGGCACTGACTGCTTGAGCAGGGAGGGGAGCTTCCCTCTCACTGGAAGCCTTCAGACAGAGGCTGGGGGCCTTGGATAGCCAAGGAGGTCCTTCCAGCACTAAAATCCTGTGATTCTAATTTAGGGATAGCAGTGTTGGAGGGGATACCCACGTGCAGTCACCCTGGGCAGGTCACTTCAACCTCCAAGAGAAGCAAGTGGTAGGTTGCTGGAGAGAGAATACTTATTTGAGCCACTTTCACTAAAGTAATGCACATTGAATTGAATCTGGAGGCAACCTGCCGCCTCTGTGGCCTTGGGACAATCACTGCCTGACCTCCTCTGGCTCTGTTTTCTCCATCAGCAAGCACTTATTAAGTGCCAACTGGATAACCTCTAAGGTTCTTCCTATCTCTAAAATCTTGTGAGCTCTGGCCTCCGTTTCCTCATCTGTAAAAGACAGGGATGATAATACCTGCAAAATTAGGAGATGGTAGGAAAAAAAATGCTGGAGAGTGCCAGAGGATCTGGTCCTCGAACCCTAGCCCTGGCTCTGGCCAAGTGACTTAACCTCCCCGGGCCGCAGTGGTCTCATTTCCAGGAGAGGACTAGCCCAGATGGCCTCCCTAGTAACTACCGGCTCTAACCCCACGATCCCAAACACTTGCTGATTGATTCGTCCTGCGACTTCCACCTCCCAGCAGTGTCGGAAGGAAAGCGCTTTCCTCGAGTTTGCAAAGCGTCGGGTGACTGAGAGAGCAGAGGTGGTAGCTGTTCCTACCCTGGGGGCTCCAGGCTGTCCCTTCCTCAACGAACCGCACCCAGCCCGGCTCGGCCAAGTGCCCGCACTTCCCACTAGAGCCCGCACGCACCTGCTGCTACAGTAACCCTCTATCCCACTTGAGTCCGTGTGCCTCCCTAAGAAGGGAACTCTACGGAGCGAGCGAGCGATCGTCCGGCCGACCCGCCTCGCTTCCCCCTCCCCCAAGCCCAGACCCTGCAGCCCCGAGGGGCATCGCTCCCCTTCCCCGCCCCTGCCCATTGTCCCAGAAAGGCAGGAGCTGCGGGAAGTTTCGCTTCCTGCCTCCCGGTGGAGGCGGGCCGCTCCCTGCTCCCGCCGCCCCGCCCGCCCGGGAAGTCCCCTGAGGACAGCGGGTATCGGTCGTCTTGGGCCGAGAGTGGGAAGGGGAGGGCCTGGGAGACCGATGGGGGAGGGGGCCTTGGCCCGGGCAGCCAGCCCCAACAATCCCAGCCCCACGGCCGGATACCTGAGCACCAGGGGGTCAGCAGGAGCAGCAGCCAGAGCAGGGGCTGCGCACTCCACCGTCGTGGGTCTAGTCCTGGGGGTGTTGGGGGCGCACTTGTCCCCCCGTGGGGCACAGGGGCCGCCGGAGCCATGGAAGGTGCGTGCGCCTCCGGCGCCGTCCACTCCCAGGTACAGCGGGATAAGGGAGGAGATGGAAGGGATGGGAGGGGACTGGACGCCGCCGGGGGAGGGGGCTGCGGGGCCGGGGGGGCGGCCTGTACCATCGCTAGAGATGGGAGGGGGGGAGGCACATTCGCACACTTAAGCACCGCAGGCTCACCTGCCCATCCTGCCTCCTTGCCGGCCCTTTGCGAGAATTTAAAAGAAGAGGAATTAAAACCAGCTTCTCCATATTTGGCTGGTCTTTCGCCTCTGAGTTGACTCAGGAGGGTCCCTAACTTCCCACCCCCCAAAATCGTTTTTGTCCCACTTTGAAAATGGAATGGCCCAGGTACACCCAGCATGGGAAGGGTGGGGTTTGAGGGGTTGACCCCTCCCACCCTCTCCGGAGCCCCGGAAATGGACCGGTCCAGGTGCGAGCCCAGGGAGGGCGACACCAAATGACTGATGGATGAAAAGAGGTGGGAGGGCGCCCCACTACTACTTCCACTAACCTTCAGTCAGAAAGAACAGATCTCAAGTTCTCAGAAAGAGGACAACAAGGAATGAATCACCTGTTGAGGGTGGGCGGGACCTGGCTGCTCACCTGTCCGTCTTCCCCTACAGTAACAATGAACCGACCCAGGTACTTCGAAGGGAAAGGGATCGGGCGGGAGATTCCAAATGAGCATCCCATGGGGGTAAACAGTGATTGGGTAAACCTTTGACTAGTAGTTCAACACTCTCAACTTTCTCCGCACAACTTTTCTTAGAGGCTTCTCCCTCTCGAGTCTCCGCCTAATTAAATTAATTTAACAGATTAACTGATTCTCGTCAAAGTAAAACTCTGGATGTGTCCGTCGGGGACTGAGGGTAAGTGGGCCACTATCCTCCTGGGTACCCTCCCTCTATTCCTAGTTTCATGGTACAGCTCCCAGGAGTCCCTCCCAGAGGTCAACACCACTCCCCCTCCGCCCCTTGCCCGGGAACCTGAGCTTCTTAAAGGGGCAGCTTTGGTGCGAAGGAGTTCTTGCCAAGTCCGGCCCACGGAATAAATAACTCTCTTCTCCTAGGTTTCCTGGCTTCACTTGTCCAAAGGGGCAGAACCCAGGGGAGATCGGCTCTTCCTGCCACCTGGTGGATGTGGCGAAGAAGAACATGAGAGGACGGGGAGGCGCTGGGTGCTGGAATGCCTAGTTCCCCAGAGCAAAGGCCAGGTCCCATATTGAGACCCTCTGAAATCTGGCGCTGACCTCTTTTCCATCGCTATGGCCTAAGACTTTCCCCTCCAGACAAATTAGAGGTTCGTCCCAAGGTCCCACTGCCATCGGTGGGTGGAGTTTTTTTACTCCCCTCCCCACCTCTATGGGCCTCAGTTTCCTCATCTGTAAATTAAAAGGCTTGGACTGGGGCAGCTAGGTGGTGCAGTGTATAGAACTCAGGCCTTGAAGTCAGGAGGACATGAGTTCAAATTCAGTCTCAAGACACATGACACTTACTAGCTGTGTGGCCATGGGCAAGTCACTTAACCCCTATTGCCTTACCAAAGAAAAAAACACAAAACGCTTGGACTAAATAATCTCTAAGGACCCTTCTAAGCTCTGCCCACACCATTCTGGGTGCCAGGAATGCCTTCTTCCATCCCCCAGCTCTGGCCCTCCTTCATAGCTCAACTGAAATTCTAGTTCTTCCCGAAAGCCGGTCCTGATCTCGTCTGAATGGCTATAATATTTTTCCTTTGTTGGGACCTTTCCTGTGGCACCAATCGCTTTCCCCCTTAGATATCCTGGTGGGGCTGAAAAATTGAAATTCTGCTCCTCACACTAACTGTGATATTGGGCAAATCACTTAACCTCTGGGCCTCCGTTTTCTCCTTTGTGGAATGAGGAAAATAATATGCTTGCTCCCTGCATATAGTATTTTATTTTATCTATATCTTTTTTTTTTTTTTTAGGCAATTGGGGTTAAGTGACTTGCCCAGGGTCACACAGCTAGTAAGCGTCAAGTGTTTGGTCTGAGGCCAGATTGACTTCAGGGCCGGTGCTCTATCCACCGCGCCACCTATATATCTTTTTCTATGATGTAACAGGAGCTATTATCAGAATTGACCTTCCTGGTTTTGGTTTAAACACATGAGTACTTTGTAGTGGTCCAACATTGGGAGGACTTAGCATATTAGCATGAAACGGCAAGCCCCTGATCTCTTGGTCCTCCTTCCACTTCCTCCCCAATGCACGGTGATAGCAGGGAATCTACAGTGCCATGTCAGTTAAAAGAACAGAACGTTTCCCATTTCATTAGAGTAGGAAATGGGAGGTTGTACTCTTTCTCAAGGTCAGCATTTCCAAATACAGCTACTAAGACATGATCTACCACCAATGGTCTTGCTAAGGAAAACTAAGAAACGGCATCTTTTCATTAGCCATACTTTTTTCTTTAGAAATATCTACAGGTACCTTAAATAACTGTTGGCTATCTTAAAAATACTAAACATGTTTTTACTTTTTAAAGAGTAGTTCAAATTATGCAGGTAACTTAATGGTTTCAATAAGGGATGGGGACTCTGTGGCCTCCAGGCCACGTGTGGCCCTCTAGGTCCTCAAGTGCAGCCCTTTAACTGAATCCAGAAGTGGACCACACTTGAGGACCTAGAGTGCCATACGTGGCCTCGAGGCCACAGGTTCCCCACCCTTAGTCTCATGATGGTTTCAGTCTGAAATAATATGTATATTAGTTCTTGACTATAGAATCTAATTTATGTAATACTAAGGAGAATGAAGCTTGTAACTTTTAGCACTTAAGTACACAGAAAATTTCATTTGTACTTTTTAGTAACAAGTCAACCAGCAGTTGGCCACACACACAAATTTTATTTCCAACAAAGTAATTGTTTTATCTGTATACTTCCTTCCATACAATACTGATGATCAAAATGTTGTAACTTAATTGCAATAAGTCCTTTAAATATGTTTTTTAAAAAACCAGTGCTTTTGACTCTCTAGCTGACATCATATAAATTTGGCACCTCCCATGAAGGCGAGAAATCTCTGACTTTTCTGCACCTTGGTATCATGGTGACCATGCCCACAAAGGCACCGGGTTTGAGGATTTTTCCACTCAGAGAGTTTTGTGCACGGAATCCTGGGTGCTTTTTTCTATTTTGTTTCCTTTTCCTTTTAATAAATTCCAGTGACTTCTTGTCATCACCAAGATCAAATGTGAAGTCCTCTATTTGCTATTCCAAGCCCTTCATAATCTGCCACCCTCCTTTCCGGTCTTTATACACCCTATTCCTAACCAAACGCTCTGTGATTCAGTGATACTGGCCCCCTAGCTGTTCCTCCTACAAGGCACTCCCAACTTCTGACAGAGAACTTTCACTGGCTGTCCCTCATGCCCGGAATTCTCTCTCCTGCTCATCTCTGTGTCCTGGCTTCCCAGGATTCCTTTAAGTCCCAGCTAAAATCCCACCTTCTGCAAGAAGCCTTTCCTGAACCCTCTTAACTTTGGGTCCTCTTGATCATCACTAATTTATTCTTCCTATTTTTTTGGTTTGTACATAATTGTTTGCGTGTTGTCTCTGTTAGAATGTGAGCTCCTTGAAAGGAGAAACTTTTGTTGGTTTTGTTATTGTTTACCTTTGAATCCCCAGCAAAGTGCTGACACATAGTAGGTGCTTAAATAAAGGATGGTTGTTGACTTCACTGGACATGAAGCTATCCGGGGCTTGGAGGAAACCTTTTGAGTTTGAGAGGTCCAGGGGTTTGTAGCAGCAGTAGCAGTGGCCCCAAAATGGCGGGTGCCAGTGGCATTCACCAGAGTGGCAGCAGTAGCTCATGGCAGGGAATACATCTGCATGGCAGAGCTCAGCCACTACAAAGAGAGTTGGCCCAAGTCTGGCCATTTTTGCAGCAGACGTGTACTAAGAGTGCACAACACAAGTGCATAGAACACCTAAGGAGCAATCGTGCTAACTGCTTGCTGTTCTGATGAAATCTGATGATCAGCCAGCCTCCTGGCAGATAGAAACATTAGTTATAAGTTGTCACTGAATCCTAGTTTAAGTTTGCCTTTGTATGTGTCCTGTGTTTAGCATTCCTTTTGTGTGCAGGAATAAATTACCTGTCCCATCTCTGATTCTTATAAAGCATTGAGTACTTTTCTGATTCCTTCTTTTTGTGGAAGCTGTAGATATGAGTAAAATCATCCCAGGGTTGCCAGTATGGGAGACAGCATGGCAAAGAAGGAGAAAGTGAGGGTGAGAAAAGGGAGTCCTCTCTCATTAGAGTTGGGCTTCCCCAGGACTGAACCCTGTCAAACCACATGCTTGGGTCCAGAACAGAGAGTGGATGTGGTCCCCTCCCTGGACTCTGTGGTAGCCTAGAAGCACTTGTTTAAGATTTGAATTTTACCTATCTGCCTCATTTCTCAAATATATAGAGAACTGAGTCAAATTTATAAAAATAGGAGCCGTTCTCCAGTTGATAAACAATCAAGATGTGAACACTTTTCAGATGAAGTAATCAAAGCTATCTATAGCCATATGAGAAGGTGCTCTAAATCGCTATTGATTGGAATAATGCAAATTGAAACTATTCTGAGGCAGTACCTTGTACCTATTAGATTGACTAACAGGGTAGAAAAGGAGAATGACAAATGTTGGAGGAGATGTGGGAAAAATGAGACATTAATGCACTGTTGGTAGAGTTGTGAACTGATTTAACCTTCTGGAGAGCAATTTGGCGCTATGCCCAAAGCGCTATAGAACCGTGCATACCCAGCAATGTCACTACTAGGTCTACATCCCAAAGAGATCATAAAGAAGGGAAAAGGACTTATAAATATTTATAGCAGCTCTTTTCTGGTGGCAGGGAGTTGGTAATTGGGAGGATGCCCATCAACTGGGGAATGGCTGAACAAATTGTGCTATGTGATTGTGATGGAATACCATTGCACTATAAGAAATGACGAGCAGGATGCTGGAAAGACTGGAAGCCCTGAAAGATTTGCATGGGCTGATGCAAAGTGAAATGCACTGTGTAAAAAGTAACAGCAATATTGTAAGATGATCAGCTGTGAATGACTTAGCTCTTCTCGGCAATACAATGATCCAAGACAACTCTGAAGGACTTATGAAAAATGCCATCCATCTCCAGAGAAAGAACTGATGGTGTCTGAATACAGATAGAAGCATAAGTTTCATTATTTTTCTTGAGGTTTTTTTTTTGGTCTATGTTTTCTTTCACAAACATGATTAATATGGAAATGTGTTTTGCATGACTACACATGTGTAACCTGTATAGAATTGCTTGCCTTCTGAATGAGGGGGGTGGGGAGTGAGGAAGGGGAGAAAATTTGGAATTCAGAGTTTTAAAAAATGAATGTTAAAAGTTGCTTTTACATGTAATTGGGGGAAAATAAAGTATTAAATAAATTTAAGAAAAAAAGATTTTATATATATATATATGTCCATCTATCTATATATGTATATAACTAGGAGGAATGTGCTTTGAAATAGAAATGAATTGTTATTGTTATTTGGCTGTGTTCTTTAACACTTCTGTGGATTATAAGACACTTACATCTGAAGAGCATGGGAGGAAGGGGCGGGGGGAGCAGAGGCTGGTGGAAGGGGAGGCAGGCTTCCTAGGTTCTATTACTGTGACTTCACAATAACCAGACCACCCTGCTTCCTCTACTACCCCCACTCCACCATGCCTTCCATCTTGGTGTTTCTCTATCTTTCTTTTCCTGGGCTTGGGGCCTTGGAATCCCTTAGGTGTCCCCCGGGGGGTCACTCCTGCCTGGCCTTCATCACCCCCAACCCAACCACTCTATCTTGCCCTACCAAAGACTCCACCTGGTTCTTCCAGCCCCTATCCCATCCCTTCCCCAGGAAGAAGCTGGTGGTCCCAGAGGTCAGTGGGGACCTCCATCTACTACACACCTCCACAGACCAATCAGGCACCTATAGCTGCCAAGATGAGGCAGGTAACACCAGGGCAGTGTACAACGTGGACTTCCAGGATGGGGCCAAGCTCTATCTCAGCCACAGTGGGCTGGAACAACAACCCCTGAGGAACCAGACGGTGGGAAATATCACCCAGTGGACACTCTTTACCCGGTGGGGGCCCTGGCAGGCTTGTGACCACTGTGGCGTTCAGGGGGAACGGAAGCGCGTGGGCCTCTGCTATGCCACGAGATCGGACCATGGGCTGCCCTGTGGGCTGGCCGACCTTAGCCCACAAAAGCTCCAACGGGGGCCTGAGCTGCAGATCGAAAGCTGCTTTGTCCCCTGTGAGCACAACAGCCCTGAATCCACCGTGGTGCTTTATGGGACTTACAAGCTGGAAGAAAACAGCACTGTCTGGCTCAGCTGTCCCTTTGCCACCATCTACAGGTAACAGGATCCAGGCACCTTGCCCCCAAACTGTCCTCTCGCCCACAGACCACCTCTGTGCCTTCCCCAGCTGGCATTTTCCTCCTTTAGGTAAATCCGGCCTCTTAGGAGGCAGCTTCTAGGCACCTCCCTTTGAGAGTTGGTCCTTATTTTCCTAAGGTACTAATTACCTCAACTCTGGGTGACTTATTCACCAAACCCTAACTTTTTTCCTGCCCTGGGGTTCCCTAAACTGCCTTATGGCTGCTCCTTCCTCAGCTTTCCCCTCGTCTCCACTCCTTCCTTCCAAACAGCTGGAGAACACAAACTTCTTTAGAGTTCAGAAACGTGTTTAGCTGTGAGACACACCCCAGCCCTTAGACCATCTTGTATACTCAACATACCTTCAGCTAATGAAGCTGGATTAGTTGTGAGGTTGTTTGACTTTTGAGTTGACTACAGCATTAGACCTGGAGTCAGGAAGGTATGGGTTCAGATGCCGCCTTAGACACTTAGGAGCTGTGGGCCCTGAAGCAAATCACTTCAATGCTCTGGATTCCGTTTTCTCCTCTGGAAAGAGAAAGGGTTAGACTCAATGGCCTGGAAAGGCATCTGTGATCTTTTGATTTGTTTTGAAATAAAGTATGTTTCCTTCCTTCCACTTCGCTCCACTCAGACCCTGCAGGGACCCCAGGAGTGTAATGGAGGGACAGTGGCATTCCCTCATCTTTAGGCCCGTGTGATTTAGTTTTCTTTTTCTCAATGACTTGGATTGAAGGCAGGGACAGCACATTATCCCATCTGCAGAGGACAAGAATCGTGAAGGGGTGACCAACAAAACTCCAGATCTTAACAAAAGAGCTGTATAGATAGTCTGTGGTCAGTCAACAAGCATTTATTAAGCACCTACTGTGTACCAGGTACTTTGCTAAGGGCTACAAAGGCAGAAGACAGGCCCTGCCCTCAAGGAGCTTACATTCTAATGTGAGAAGACAAGGCATCAAAAGAAGTGAAAAGCAGGGAGGGAAGGGGAAGGAAGAAGTCCTGGAGAAGTGCAGCCTGCAGCTTGTGGGAAATGTTGAAATGACTGCCCTCTAGGCCCCCTCCTCAAATGGGATATATGGGAGGAGCGCTCAGATCTCCCCCCTCCCCCCTCTCCAATCAGAGGGAGGGAGGGACCCCAGGGAATGGGGGCGGGGGTACAGAGGAGGTATAAGTTTCAGAGCTGATGTGATCTTGGGTGACTTTCTGGATACCCTGATGAAATCCAGGAATGTTGGGAAGACTCGAATGCTGAAACTTAATTGGGATATACATGTAAAGTCTTAGGCTTAGATTAGAAAATCAATTTCACAGGTATGAGATGGAGGGAGCGAGGCTAGACCTGGGGTAACCCTGGCTGTGGGGATGCTCAGACATCAGGAGTGGGAAGGCAGATGATGTGTTTCCCTTGTAGGCCAGTGAGCTGGGAGTCTGACAACATCTCCCCAACCTGGCTGCAGCAGCTGGCTCCCAACAACTCAGGCCCGATCCTGGACCTCCCCTCCGGAGGCAGCCGCCTGCAGGTGTCCACTTCTGGCACTTACCGATGCTACGTGGGCCGCAAGCTGGTGGGGCGCTTTGATCCCACCCGGACCCACAACACACCGGTGGCGCCCGCCCGGTCTGAGTTTGTCCACATCTACTCCGTGATTGAGACTGTCATGGTCATGGCTGTGTTGCTGCTAATTCTGCTCAGTTTCATCCAAATGTGCAGGACCAAGCTGAACACTAATGTCTACGGATGAAATAAAGTAGGACCTGTGACCTTTGTCTCTGGGCGTATGGATGATTGGATGGGGGCTGACTGGAGAGGGGAGAGCTTGGTGAGGCTATGTGTGCCAATGTGTGTGTGTGCGTGTATGGTAGGGTATGTGTGTGTATGGTAGGGCATGTACATGTGTGCTAGGGCATGTGCATGTATGGCAGGACGTGTACATGCATGGTAGGACTGTGTGGTAGGACATGCGCAGGTATTTGTGTGCATGCATGGTAAGACATGCATGTATGATTGGGCATGTGCCTGCATGGCAGGGCATGTGCATGCATGGTAGGGCATGTCATGTGTGGTGGGACATATGTGTGTGCTAGGGTGTGTGCGTGTGACCATACAGTAATTGTCAGTCCTTTCTAAGTGCTGCCTCGTTTCATAGCCTAAATCAGAGGTTCTCAACTTTTTTTTGCGGGGGGGGGGGTGGTCCATGTACATCTTGGGCAGCCTGGTAGAACCCATGAACCTCTGATCTTAGAATAATGATTTTAATGCATAAAATAGAATCAATTATCTTGAAATAAAGATGCATTTCCCCCCCCTTCCACATTCATGGATCTCCACTGAAATCTATATGTGGACCTTGTAGAGGTCTGTGGACCCTAGGTGAAGAATCCCTGTCATAGATTAACGTGGAAAGCTAGAAGGAACCTTTAAGAACAATTAGCCTAGGGGCAGCTAGGTGGCTCAGTGGGTAAAGTACCCTTCAGTAAGTAAGTCAGTAAGACCTGACTTGAAATCTGGCCTCAGACACTTTCTAGCTGTGTGACCCTGGGCAAGTCACATAACCCTGCTTGCCTCAAGTTTCTTCATTTGTCAAACGATCTGGAGAAGGAAAAGATAAACCCTCCAGTATCTTTACCAAGAAAACCCTAGTCAGACACAACTGAAAATGACTCAACGACGATAATCTCTGACTCTTAAAACCAATACTTTTCCCCCAGGGTGCTACACCTCAGTGCCAGTCTTTCATTTCACAAACAAGGAAATTGAACCCCAGAGAGGTCAAGTTCCTCACCCAAAATCACCAGCTAGAAAGTGGCAGAGACAGGATTTGAACCCAGGATCTCTAACTCCAAACCACTGAACCACATTTGAGATTCAGCATTTATTAAGCACCTCCTGTATACCAGACACTTTGCTAAGTTCTAAGGTTGCAAAGAAAGGCAAAAGTCAGTCCCTGCCCTCAAGGAACTTACAGTCTAATGGAAGGGACACCATGCAAACAACTCTGAATAGGATAAATTGGAGGTTCCTGGTGATGAGACCTGAAAAATGCCATTTACCCTGTTTTTAAACGAGGTAATGGAGGTCCCGAAAGACCCAACAACTGGCCTTGAGATGCACACAGCTGAGACTGGGGTTCCGTGCTTCTGGGCCTCATGGCACCTGTATATGATGGTCTGGGGGAGGGGGTGAAGCCGTGTAGCCGAGCGAGGGTCATCTGTGTGTGTAGGTGCCTGTGTTTACGATGTGGTTGTCTATGTGTTTCCGGGCGGGAGGGACTCTTCCAGGAGCCCACGGCTGGGTGGCTCTGATTCTGCAGCTGTCCGGCGTTTGCCCTTTCGGACACACCTGTGCGCGGCCCCTCCCTGCTTGGGGTGACAGTTAAACATCCACAGCCTGCACATTTCAGACAAGGCCACCTCCTATTCCATCTCTGTCCTTGGGAGGTGGGTGGAGGTGGGGTTGGGACAGTGATTTCTCTCTCCATAAATGAGGAAACCAAGACAGTGGGGCGAGTGCCCGGCTGAGCTCGTACAGCTGGCCCCTGGTGAGGACAGGCCTTGCTGTGCCCACTGTTGCTTGGCCTGACTCTTCCTCCTCTGGCCCCTCCCAAATTCCTCCATGGACCCTTCTGGGCTCCTCTACTGCACCAGGCCACAGCCTTCCCAGAACTTGGCTCCCCTGGGCAGTGCCCATAAAGCCAGGCGGGTGGTTCCTGGCGGTGCAGTGGACTCTGAGCCAGCTGGCTTCCGCCCTGGATCTGCGCTGCAGCAATGCTCCTCTGATCAGGCCTCACGTCAACCCTTAGTCATGCTGGGCAGCAGACAGCGGGTCTGCCAAGGGCTGAGGGGAGCCAGAGACTGAACAAAGCAGGGCGGAGCCCGGGCAGGGCAGCCACCCCAGCCCTAGGCTGGAAGTCACAGAACCTTAGAAACTGGCTAGCCTCATCCCCTTATTCTGCAGAAGAGGACATGGAGGCCCAACCAGGCCAGATCACTTGCTGGGGAGTTGGGACTCGTACCAGTCATCAATAGCCAATTTCAATTTCAGCCCTAGGTCCTCTGACTCCAAATCCATCATTTTCAAGAGATCTGGGTTCAAGTCTCAGCTCTCAGAGTCCTTAGCTGTGGGACATTAGACAACCCATAAATGTGTATTAAATACCTATTAGGTCCTGGGCCCTGGGAACCGAGACAAAAAGGGAACAGTCCCTGCCCTCAAGAAGCTTACATTTTTATCCAGGAAGACAACACCCACATAAATAAGTATACAAAATATGTACAAGGCAATTTCAAGGGAAAGACTGAGGAGGGAGGTGAGGGGAGCAGGCAAAATCAAGAAGAAAGGTCTCATGGAGAAGATGACATCTGAGCTAAGAAGAAGCAAGTAGGAGATGCATTCCAGGCATGAGGTACAGCCTATGCAAAGGTATGGAGGTCGGAGATAAAGCCTTGTGCAAGGAATGGTAAGAAGGTCAATTCACCTGGATGGTAGACTGGGTGAAAGAGAGCGATTCATTATAAGATGAGAAAAGTAGGCTGGAATTTACCTTCTGCTACTCCGAGAGACTCAAAATCTGCTGTTATTCAGTCGTGTCTGACTCCTCATGACCCCATTTGGGGTTTTCTTGGCAGAGACACTGGAGTAATTTGCCATTTCCTTCTCCAGCTCATTTGCAGTTGAGGAAACTGAGGCAAACGGAGTAAAGTGACTTGCCCAGGGTCACATAGCTAGGAAGTGTCTGAGGCCAGATTTGAACTCACAAAGAAGAGTCTTAATGACTCCAGGCTGGTGCTCTATCCACTGTTCCACACACAGGGCAAATATTATGGAATTTTGTATTATGAGGCTGCTAGGTAGAGCAGTGGAGAGAATGCTGGGCCTGGAGTCAGAAACACCCTCTTCCTGAGTTCAAATATGACCTCAGACGCTTCCTAGCTGTATGACCCCGGGCAAGTCACTTAACCTCTCTCAGACTCAGTTTCTCTAACTATAAAACAGGTGTAATAATAGCAATAGCCTCTATAGGTTGTCCTGAGGATTAAATTATAATATTGGCAGAGTGTCTTGTAAACCTTAAATGCTAGCCTGGCTATTATCATTTTGTGGGGTGGGAGAACCCTATCAGGAAGGGTGGCCGAACTAGTTTGTACCATTTCTCAATTTCCCCCTGCCTCACTTTGCATAAAGTAGCTTCTCTCCCTCTCTCTCTCTCTCTCTCTCTCTCTCTCTCTCTCTCTCTCTCTCCCCACACACACACACATACACACATACACACATACATATATACATATATATGGATATGTAAATTTTTTTCACTGAATCTCACCACATCTTATCAATCCTACCTCTGTAGCTCTTGCATCGATCAATCAATAAACATTTTATAAGGAGACTACTATGTGCCAGGCATTGAACTAAGCACTAGGGACACAAAAAGAGGCAGAAGACAGCCCCTGCCCTCAGAAAACTTCCAATCTAATGGGGAGACCACAAGCAAACAAATACATAAAAAGCAAGTTATATACAGGATAGATAGGAGATAATGAACAGAGGGAAAGCACTGGAATGAAGAGGGTTTGGGGAAGGCTTCCTGGAGAAGGTGGGCTTTTAGTTGGGACATAAAGGAAGCTAGGGAGGTCAGTGATTGGAGCAGAGGAGGGAGAAAGCTACAGGACTGGAGGACAGCCAGAGAGAATGTCGGGCTGAGAGATGGAGGGTCTTGTTTATGGGACAGCAGGGAGGCCGATATTACTTAATCAAAGGAAACATGTCAGGGAAAAGTATAAGGAGACTGGAAAGGAAGTAAGGAGCAGGTTATAAAGGGCTGTGGGGCAGGTAGGTGGTGCAGTGGACAGAGCTCCGTCCTTGGAGTCAGGAAGACCTGAGTTCAAATCCAACCTCAGACACTTGGCACTTACTAGGTGTGTGACCCTGGACAAGTCACTTAACCCTGATTGATTGCCTCACCAAAAAGCAAATAATAATAATAATAATAAAATGAAGGGCTTTGAATGCCAAACCAAGCAGTTTGGATTTGCTCCTGGAGGCAATAGGAAGTCACCAGAGTTTATTGAATAGGGAGGGTGATGCGGTCAGACCCTCCTTTAGGAAACTCAGTTTGGTGGCTGAATGAAGAATGGGTTGGAGTGGGGAGAGACCTGAGGCAGACGGAAACGTCTCTCCCCTCCCCCCCCCACACCTGAAAGCTATTGAAACAATGCAGGTGGGAGGTGACCAGGGCCTGGACCAGTGCAGGGGCAGCATCAGTAGAGAGATGCTGCAGAGGTGATGTTGCCAGGCCTTGGCACCAGCCTGGACGTGGGGGCTGAGAGAGAGTGAGGAGTCCAGGACGGCGCCAGGATTGTGCATCGGAGGGACGGGAGCAGGGTGCCACCCTCTCCT
Source organism: Vombatus ursinus (assembly GCF_900497805.2). NCBI lineage: Eukaryota > Metazoa > Chordata > Mammalia > Diprotodontia > Vombatidae > Vombatus > Vombatus ursinus. Next base: position 1,955,037 of record NW_020950600.1, on the reverse strand, counting down.
CTAACAGGAAAGGTGGGAGAGGGGAGTATTCAGGGGAAAGATAATCAGTTCTGTTTTGTACATACTGAATTTAAGATGTCTGCTGGACATCCAGTTCAAGATGTCTGAAAGGCAGTTGGAGATGTGACATCAGAGATCAGCAGAAAGATTGGGGGCATGGAAGGTAGGTTTGGGAATCATCAACACAGAGGTCATCAAATCCATGGGAGCTGATGAGATCCCCAAGTGAAGTCTAATGGAGGGAGAAGAGAAGAGGGCCCAGGACAGAATCCTGAGGGACACCTTGGTCAGAGGGCATGATTGGGAGGAGGATCCAGAAAAAAGGAGAGAGAGGGGGAGTGGTCAGACAGGAGTGAGGAGAACCATGAGAACTGCCTTCGCTTTTAGAAAAAGGATTTACTAAGAAAACAGCGCAAGATCAATAGTTATGAAAACATTCCTCCCAAGCTGGGGGCACACACTTCCACGGCACACACACACTTCTCGGGAGAGTGGCCTCAAACCCAGTACCAAAGTCATGAGGTGCACATGTAGACAGCACACAGCTCCCGGCTGCTGGGGGTCCCTTTCTCCTTTCCTAGAGTTCTCTGAATTTCCCCGGGGGGGTGTGAAGTGTAACTCTCTCCTGGGTTCCAAGAGTGGGTGTCTCATAAGCCAGTATAGTGGGCACTTCTCTCTGCCACAAGGGGTCTCACTTCCCAAAGTGGCTGCCATCTTGTATTTTTCATCTGTTACACATCCAGTTCCACATCCCTCTATGGGCGCTTTTCCTGTAGCCACTAACACTCTGGTGACCACAGCTGTCACCTCCAGCTGCTGGAATGATCTTCGATGGGATTTGGGATTTCCCCAAATCTCCAGGCTGCCTGGGCACTTCTATATCAGAATACCCCTTTGTTTAAGATCAGCAAAGAGCAAACAGAGCTGCCCGGTCTGGAATACACCTGGAGGCTCTTCCCTTTTGCCTCCCTCAGGGTATTAGCTCTGAGGCCTCTCAACTTCCAGGCAAGAGATGAGAGAAGTGAAGCATAGCCTTTCCCCTTGGGAAAACTACCCATATATCGCTTCCAAATCTCGACTTTCCTCATCGCAGTTTCATGTATCTGGGGTAGGCATAAAAAATGACTGGAAATGGGAATCTGGGGGGAGTTTTGCAGAAGCTGCAGCATTTTTACTTAACATTGACCTACAGAAGTATAGCCTATCTCCAAATACTCAACCCAAATTTTACAGAAAGGTGCTGTAAATACCCCAAAAAAGAAAAAGAAAAAATTCAAACTTCTCTGATATCAAGGGAAGGGCAGAACATTTTACGTGGATTTTCCAGGTGGTGGGGTGCTGCACCCCTAGCCCCTGAGATGTGGAAGGGATAACTGTTTTTGTCTTCCATATGTTCTCTGCTCTAATCTGGATGGGTCCCATTTTCCCAATAACAAGGTCAGTGGTCAGGGAAGGATGAGGAGAAAGAGCCCCTCCACCCTCTCCAATGGTGATACCCTCTCAGAAGACTTTAGCTCCCACTCTCTTTACCACTTGACTTGATCTTCTCAACCAGTCACAAGACTTGTCCTAGGAGTCACAGCCCAAAGTCCTATGGTCCTTTCAAATTAATTAATGACTTGTCCGCATACTGTGATGAGGTTATAGGAAGGTCTCTTCATAGTAGATTACTTGATTGATTGATCAAATGCTTGATTAACTAGGAAGGGAATCCTTCCAAATCTGTTCCCTTCTCTTGACTCACCCAGCCACTCTCCACCTTCCGGCCCCTCATCGCCTCTCTGGACGCTGGACCATGGCCATGGCCTCCTAATTGGTCTCCAATATTCCAGGCTTTTCCATCTCTGAGCTTCCACACAACTGTTAACTATTAATTAATTAATTAATTGAATCACATGATATTTGGTTGTATAATATTTATATAACTTATACCATTATATAGTAATTCTATAATATTTAATCAATAATTTAATTAAATACAAATGTTCCTGGAACACAGGTGTGACCACATCACTCTTCTGTTCAAAAATTTTCAGTGGCCCCTGTTGCCTCTACATAAAATAGGAATTCTTCTGTTGGGCATCCAATGTCCACTTTGGTTACTTCAGGTACTCTAAGTAGCCCATGAGCTGTTAGGACAACATCTTCATCATCTTCCTTCAAGGCTCAGCCCAACAGTCCCAAATGCCACCCCCTCTCCCTCCACTTTGATGTTAGTTCTCTCCCTTCCTCCTGAAATTATCTCGTATTTATTTATCTATGGACAGGTTGTCCCCCTTACCTCAATCTCCTTGTACGAGCCTCCAATGGCAAGGATCATTTAACTTTTGTTTTTGTACCTCCATTGTGTACGATGTTTTTCATCTCATTGGGTTGGAATAATACGAGGATGTTTCAGCTGGAAGAATCAGGTAAAGCTTCCTGGAGGAGGTGGCATGGAAAACAAAACCCTGAAAGAAAAGAAGGATTTCAGTAGGGAGAGATGGGGCAGGGGAGGAGGAGGGATGGTGTTACCATCAGCAGAAGTAAGTAAGCTAAGGGGAGGGACGGGAATTCTTGGGGGGAGGGGGGGGGAGCGGTGGCAAGTTCTATTTTGGACGTGTTGAGTTTGAGATGCCTGGGGTACAGCCAGGTGGAGACAGTGCAGGAGGCAGGTGGAAATGGGAGGCTGGAAGCCCATGAGGCACCAGGGCAGAGATTTAGATGCTGTGTAATCTGTGTAGAATTGATCCCTGCAGCTAAAGGAAAAGAGGAAGTCACCAAGGGAGAGAGGCTAAGAAAGGCCCAGGGTGGACACTTATAGGGTACAAGAAGAGCTGGGATTCTGATCCCTGAGAACAGTTCAGCAGGTGGGGCGCCCGGGGATGGAGGGACAAGAAGACAGCAGTTCGCTCGGGGTGGAGGTGCGAGAGCCCAAGGCTGAGGATCCCAGCAGACAAGGGAGGGTGGTGGTGGATGTCGATGGGCCTGGGGAAGGCGGGGTCACAACAACAGAGTGCCCTGGGCTGGGTGGCTAGGGCCTAGCAGAGAACTATGAGACACGCAGATCCTGAGGGAATGAAATATGTTCTCCAGAAGGCCGCTACCCCAGTGCTCTGGGGCCCTTGTCTCTGCACACATGGCCATCCCATCGTCGCAGACCCTTGTTCACTGGTGTCCGACTCTTCTTGCCCCCATATGGGGTTTTCTTGGCAGAGACACTGGAGCGGTTTTGCCATTTCCACCTCCAGCCCATTTTACAGATGAGGAAACTGAGGCAAACAGGGTGAAGTGACCTGCCCAGGGTCACACAACTAGGAAGTGTCTGAAGCTGGATTTGAATTCAGGAAGATGAATCTTCCTGCCTCCAGGCCCAGCACTCTACTCACTACACCACCTAACCAAGCTGCCCCCTATGTAATAATAGTTAATATTTATATTGTGCTTTATGGTTTGCAAAGTATTTTACACATATTCTGTCCCTTGAGCCTAACAACATCCCTATTATTTCTATTTCCATTTTATAGAGGTGGAAATTGAGTTAAGCGACTTGCCCAGGACCACACAGCTAGTGTGTGTCTGAGGCTAGGAAGATTAGAACTCAAATCTGAACTGACTCTAAGTCCAGCGCTCTGGTCACTCCCCTAGCTCAGCTGTGAGCTCCTTGAGGGCAGGAATTGTCTTTGTGCCTGGTACCAAATAAGGCCTTAATCAATGCTTTTTGATTGTTGGAGAGATAGATAGGTAGGTGAAATGGTCCTGCTATTATGGAAAAGAATTTGGAATTATACCCCAAAAAAAGTTACTAAACTGTACAGATCCAAAAAAGATTTTAAAATAAATAGACAATCTCCACTCTGCAATCTCCAACAATCTCCAAAAAGATTTTAAAATAGAAAATACATAATCAGACAGACAGATAGCATGTATAGATGTATGGACAGACAGATATATGAGATGGATAGAAGGAGAAGAGAGAAAGAAGAAGAGAAAGGAGAGAGAGAGAGAGGAGGAGAGAGAAAGAGAGAGAGAGAGACAGAGAGAGGTGCAAGTCCCGTATAAACAGTATATTTATAGCAGCACTTTTTTGTGATTACAAAAAATTAGAAACAAAGTTGGGGTTTCATATGTTGAGGAATGGCTGGAAAAATCATGGTATAGAAAGGTCAATATCTTGGATATCTTTGTTCTATGAGAAATGATGGATTCAGACAAATTTGGAAAGACTTGTATGATCTAATACAGATCAAAGTTAAGCAGAAGCAAGAGAAAAAATGCACATGATAGGATGGGAAAACAAGTATTTATTAAGTACCTACTGTGTGCCAGTCACTGTGCTAAGAGCTTTACAAATATTGTTTGATTCTCACAACAACCCTGTGTTTTATTCCCATTTTACAGATCAGGAAACTGAGGCCGACAAAGGTGCAGTGACTTGCTGAAGTTCCATTTGAACTCAGGTCTTCCTAACTCCAGGCCCAGAACTCTACTACTGCACGCGCCATCTAGTGGCCTCAGTTGTGATGACTACAACAATGTAAATAAATAGAAAGGTTGACTTGGCCATGGAATCAAAGGCAGACCAGCTCCAGCCTCCCCCTCTAGGCGGAAAGGTGGTGGGCAATGGGTGTAGAAAAGCCAGAGCATCCACATCCGGAGAAAGAACTATGGAGTTTGAACGCAGATCGAAGCAGACTATTTGCTATTTTTTTTCTTCTGTTGAGTTTTGTTTCCTCTTTCTGGTGGTTCCTCCTATTGGTTCTAATTCTTACTTACTACATCACTAAGGTGAAAATATGTTTAGTAGGAATGTATATGTATAGCCTGTATCAGATTGCGCGCCATCTTGGGGAGAGATGTGGGGACAGAGGGGGAGAAAAATTTAAAACTCAAAAGCTTATGGAAGTGATTGTTGATGAATCAAAATAAATTAATAAAGTTAAAAAAAAAAAGAAAAAGAAAGAGGGAAAAAAAAAAGCATGAGCACCGTCCTTATTGGTTACAAGGGAGGGCTCGAGGAGGGGGGCGGGGGAGAGTCATAACAAGAAAATAATAACAATCATAACAGCTGGCATTTGGAGCGAGCAAAGCCCTTTAATTACAGTCTCATTTAATGCATACTGTGATCCTGAGAAGAGCACAAATAGAGCGGTTTTTGCTTGAAAAAAGGTCAATAAAGATGACGGCTAAGAAGAGGTCACTGGATTAAGTAAGAGGCTGTTGGTGATGTTAGAGAGGAGTCTCAGGAGAGTGGTTGGGACTGTGAATGTGTGTGTGTGTGTGTGTGCATGTATAAGTGTGTATATGTATGTGTGTGTATATGTGTGAATGTGTATGTAGGTGTGTGTGAGTGTGTATGTAGGTGTGTGTGAGAGTGTATGTATGTGTGAATGTGTATGTAGGTGTGTGTGAGAGTGTGTGTATGTGTGCATGTGTATGTAGGTGTGTGTGAGTGTGTGTGAGTGTGTATGTAGGTGTGTGTATGTGTGAATGTGTATGTAGGTGTGTGTGTGTGTGTATGTGTGAATGTGTATGTAGGTGTGT
>NW_020950600.1:1949122-1949414 GCF_900497805.2 Vombatus ursinus | reverse complement strand
TGTGTGTATGTGTGAATGTGTATGTAGGTGTGTGTGAGAGTGTGTGTATGTGTGAATGTGTATGTAGGTGTGTGAGAGTGTGTGTATGTGTGAATGTGTATGTAGGTGTGTGTGAGTGTGTATGTAGGTGTGTGTGTATGTGTGAACATGTATGTAGGTGTGAATGTGTATGTAGGTGTGTGTGAGTGTGTGTATATATGTGTGAATGTGTATGTAGGTGTGTGTGAGTGTGTGTGAGTATGTAGGTGTGTGTATGTGTGAATGTGTATGTAGGTGTGTGTGAGTGTGTGTG
>NW_020950600.1:1937139-1949022 GCF_900497805.2 Vombatus ursinus | reverse complement strand
ATGTGTGAACATGTATGTAGGTGTGAATGTGTATGTAGGTGTGTGTGAGTGTGTGTATATATGTGTGAGTGTGTATGTAGGTGTGTGTGAGAGTGTGTGTGTGTGAATGTGTATGTAGGTGTGTGTGTGTATGTAGGTGTGAATGTGTATGTAGGTGTATGTGTGTGTGTGTGTATGTAGGTGTGTGTGAGTGTGTGTGTATATGTGTGAGTGTGTATGTAGGTGTGTGAGTGTGTGTGAGTGTTTGTATGTAGGTATGTGTGTGAGTGTGTATGTAGGTGCGTGAGAGTGTGTGTGTGTGAGTGTGTGTGTGTGTGTGTGTTCCTAGTTAGACTGTACCTCACCTGAAGGTAAGACTCATAGGATCGAAGACCTGGAAAGGACCTTAGACAACCTTGAATCCAACTTCTTCCTTTTACAGATGAGGAAACAGAGGCCTAGAAAGGTCAAGTGATTTTCCCAAGGACACACAGCTAAGAAACATTTGAACCCAGGTCCTCCTCCTTTCCTGATCCTCTCCCATTATTAGTTCTCTCTCTCTCTCCCTCCCTCTCTCTCCTCTTCTCTCTCTCTCTTCCTCTCCCTCTTTCCCTCTCTCTCTCTCCCTCTCTCCTCCTCTCTCTCTCCCTCCCTCTCTCTTCTCTCTCTCCTCTTCTCTCTCTCTCTTCCTCTTCCTCTCTCCCTCTCTCTCTCTCCCTCTCTCCTCTCTCTCTCCCTTCCTCTCTCTCTCCTCTCTCTATCCTCTTATCTCTCTCTCCCTCTCTCCTCTCTCTCCCTCCCTCTCCCTCTCTCTCTCCTCTTCTCTCTCTCTCTTCCTCTCCCTCTCTCCTCTCTCTCTCCCTCTCTCTCTCTCTTCTCTCTCTCTTCCTCTCTCTCCTTTTCTCTCTCTCTCTTCCTCTCTCTCTCTCCCTCTCTATCTCTCCTCCTCTCTCTCCTTTTCTCTCTCTCTCCTCTCTCTACCCTCTTATCTCTCTCTCCCTCTCTCCTCTCTCTCCCTCTCTCTCCCTCTCTCTCTCCTCTTCTCTCTCTCTCCTCCTCTCTCTCTCCCTCTCTCTCTCCCCCTCTGTCTCTCCTCTTCTCTCTCTTTCTCTCTCCCTCCCCCTTTCTCCCTCTCTCATCACTCACCCTCTTATCTTATTTTCTTTATCTATCTATTTAGACTTAAATATCTCCTCCCCCGAATTCCACGGAATGTAAACTGCTCAAACCTAGGGAGCTCTGTCTGCGTGCCCCCAGAAGCTTCCTTTTCACTCCTCCTCTTCCTCCTCCCCGGAATCACATGCCAAAGAGCCAGGCTTAGGGCCTCTGGCATGACACGGCAGCATCGGGGAGCCAGGCCGGCTGTCCCCTGAAGTGCAGGTGCCAGCCATGAGTGCTGGGGAGGAGGAGGGAAGGGAAGATGGTTTTCTATTCATCTACTTTTCTTCAAATTAGAGCTCTGATAGTGAGAGCCCTAGGACGGTCCCTGGCTCCCTCCAGAAGCGGTTGCCAAAGTCCTCAGCCCATTTCCTTGTTCAAGTGCAATGTTTACGCCCCTATACCTGACCCCTCTGAGGACCCCCCCACCCAGCTTTGGGCGCTCCCTCCCCCCTCTGTCTAACAGGGCCCAGGCCTGGGGGTGGGGGACAGGTGGAGGTGGCCCGCAGCTCTCTGTGGCTTTCCAGGTAACTCTTGGGGACCAAATCTCTTTAATGCTACAGTATTCTCCTAGAATTCCCTAGAATTAGGGAGATAACTCAGTTTTCAGCTAAAGCAGGACTCTGGGTGCAAAGTGTGGATGCCATCCACTGACAAGGCTCTGGTCCTTTCTCTTGGCTTCATCCCCCTGAACCTCATCCCTTCAGATCTGCTCAGCAGAGGAGATGCCGGGTCAAGAACCAACATTCATTCATCCATTTGTCCCGCAAATGTTTATTGAGCGTTTGGTACCAAGCTAAGTGCTGAGAAACTTGGGATCTTGGCGGGGGGGATGTCAGAGACCAGGGAGACCTAGAAATTGGGGTGCCTTCTTGAGAAAGAGGTTATGATGATGAGAAGCCACACAAAGGGCTGGTCAGTGGTACTTTCTTCCCAGAGCTCCCTGAGTCTCAGGGTTGGTCAGAGTCTGGGGGTTCCTTCCACCGCTACGGTTCCTTTGGCACCTCTCCATTAGAGTTTGGGACCTCAGGCTTGGGTCACCCTGTAGGCACTTTGAAGGGACAGGAGTGCACAGAAAGGAGGCAGTGAGAGGAAGGATCTCCCCCCTCCCACCTCTGGCACCCCGGTGATCTTCCCAGGCATCCCACTCCCCCCACACATTGTCCATGGTCTCACCTTCGCTGCTGCCTTCTGCACCAGCGGAAGTGGCGGCACCGATCGCCTGAGAGGAATTGGGTGACAACCAGAAAGTAAATCCCACTCATGGGGTCGGGTCCTTGGGTCATAGATGGGAAGCCTCACCCCACAGGCGGAGTAGGGATTGGCCCCCAGATCACAGAACAGAGGGTGGACAGAGCTGATACGTGAATGCGGGGCCCCTGACACCCAGGCAAACCTCTTGTCCCTCCCCAGCCTAGACCCGGGAGCTATGCGCCTCCCAGCTTTCCCTCCTTCTTACTGGTGAGGATGAGGATGCCTGTGATGAAGAGTACAGCAGCTGCAATTAAGCCCCTCTTTCGGAGCGTATATTCATCTGCAAGAGAGAGAAGGGGGGAGGGGGTCAGGTGTGGAGGATTCAGAAGGGGAAGAAGCCCCTTTGGTTTTCCTGCCCCCTCTCCATCTCTGGGTCCCGAGTCTGGAAGAATGACTCACTGCTTTTGAAGGGATTCCACTCCTCCTCACCTGGGGAAGACAGAAAGAAAGTCAGGGCCAGAGGGCCTTCTTGCAGTCCTCCCTTTTCATCAGCTGTCTTTCTCCCTTAGAAAGTAAGCTCCTTAAGGGCCACCTGGACTGTCTTTCTTTTTGTTTGCATCCCTAACACTTAGCTACAACAACCACAATTAGCACTCCACCCACTCTGACCTACTGCCTTCCAAAGTCATCTTGGCCACCTAGAGTTCTAGACCAACTCCCTGATTTGGCAAACGTGAGGAAACTGAGGCCCAGGAAATGGATTTGCCAAGGTCCAACAGGTAGGGAGTGGAAGAGATAAGATTTGAACCCAGGGCTTTTGACTTTAAATCCAGCCCTCTTTCTACTCTATGGCTCTCTCTCCCTGGTCTTGGTTTCAATTCAATTTAGTCCCTCATCTGTAAAATGAGCTGGAGAAGGAAATAGCAAATGGCTCCAGTATCTTTGCCAAGAAAACCCCAAATGGGGTCACGGAGAGTTGGACAGGACTGAAAAAAAACGGCTGAACCAGAACAGCATAAAACACTCATAAAGGCCTAGTCTGTGCAAAGCATTGTACAGATGAAAGAGCCACAAAGGAAAGAGCCACACCCTAATAGTAATAGTAGCTAGCCTTTGTTGTTGGATCCTGACTCCATTTGGGGTTCTCTTGGCAGAGATGCTGGAGTGGTTTGCCATTTCCTTCTCCAACTCATTTAACAGATGAGGAAACTGAGGCAAACAAGAGTTTAAGTGACTTGCCCAGGGTCACACAGCTAGAACGTGGGTTTTTCTAACTCCAAACTCAGCCCTTTATCCACTTCACCATGCCATGCTACTGGTTCACCACTGCCTGGGTGACCCCAGCCACTTGGCTGCCTCTTGGTTCCTGGCCTTCAAGGAGCTTACATTCTATTGGGAAAAGCAGAGAGGTGGAGGGGAATATGCTGCGTAGGGAGTGGGGTGGTGCCCAAAATGTTTAATTGAATGATGTGAGCTAAGGAATAGAAGGGAATGTGTCCAGTGTGTGTTCTAAGGTTGAGGAAACAAGATAGTCCAAAGAGGGGAAAATTCGGGGATTGTGCTAGATATTCTCAGGTCCAGATCTTTCCAGCTCGAGATCCTGTGATGTGAGAACACAGGTCTCTAGATTCCTAAACCCAAGGTTCGCTGCTGTTCTAGGCTGATTCCTAAGGGATTAGGGAGGAACAGCTGTGAGTGGGTATGGGAGGAAGGAGAAAAGGGGGGAAGAGCCAGATCCTATCACCTCACTCTCAGAATGGCTCCACAGGGTGTGTCTCCCTGCCAAAACCCTCCTGCCCACCCCCATTGGAATGGTGCCCTAGATCCCTCCCTCCGGACTAAGGCTGGGGTATGGGAATCACTGACCAGAAGAGACGGAAGGAGTCTGGGGGCTTGTTCTGCTGGCCACGGTTCTAGGCTCCAAGTTACCTGTGGAACATGGGACAGACACTTGGCACACAAAGCTGCATTAGGGCAGGACACAACCCTGTCCTGGGGTTCTAATTATGTTCCAATAACGGCCAAAGGTTGTGAATAAGTATGTCACTAGGATTGTTGTTTGTGTTTCATCCTCAAAGAGGACCACATCAGGAAGGTGATGTCATAACATGCAGGGGAATTGGATGTAAGTGAGGCAGGGCTGTGCAGAGTCACCAGCCTCACTCTCTCCTCTGGAGCCATCTGAGTCCAGCGGCCAGATATAGATCAGGATGACTGGAAATGGCTTCAGATGCAGCGGGAGACCTTGGCCTTTTTAAGCTAAGATCCTTCCCACTAAAAAGAGGGAGATCAAAGGAGTAAGTGAAAAGGAGAGGGCCAGGAGAAGGTCCAGGAGAAATGTGAGCCTATTATCGTAATGGTAGAAAAGAGGAAAAATTATAAGAGATAAAGGATGATACCAAATAAAGGATTGGCACATCAGAAAGAAGGAAACACACAGCTAGTACGCGTGAGGCCAGATTTGAACTCAGGAAGATGAGTCTTCCTGACTCCAGGCCACTCAGCATTCTAACCACTATGGTGCCACCGAGCTGCCCCCATACTGTCTACGACCCATTTATTTATTCATTCATTCATTCAACAAGCATCTCTGCTCCAGTTGACACCATTAAACTCCCCACCCCCTAGAACCTCTTTTCTCCCTACGTTTTCATGACACTGCTCACTCCTGAGTGTCCTCTGACCTCTCTGGCTATTCTATACTCTCCTTCCCTGGATCATCACCCATATCCCAACCCCTCTGTCCTGACCTTTGGGTGGTCTCATCAGTTCCCATGGTTCAACTCTAACTCTCTCTCTCTCTCTCTCTCTCTCTCTCCCCCCGTCTCTGTCTCTCCCCTCTGTCTCTGTCTCTTCTTCTCTCCATATAATATAGATCTATATAGATCTATCTGTCTATCTAATCTCTAGCGTATGGGGTATTTACAATTGGGTGGCAGCATCATACAAGGGAAAGAGATTTGGAGTCAAAAGCCCCAAGTTCAAATCCTGGCTCTCCTTTTTGCTTCCTACATCATCTTAGGAAAATCATTTCACTTCTCTGGTCCTTGGTCACTCACCTATAAAATGAAGGATTGGTCTAGGTGACTTCTAAGGTTCTTTCCAGTTCTAAAATCTATGATCTCTTATTTTATTATACTAACAGTATATTATGTTATATTAATTTATATATAATTATTATTTAATATATTATCACATATCTATGATCTCAGATCCATGCAGCCCACCCTGATCTCTCTCCTCTGTCTATGGATCACCTAATTGGAGATGGAATTGGTGACATGGGCCCCCAATTCCATCTCCAATTAGGTGACCCATAGACACCTCAAACTGAATATAGGTGGCAGCATGGTGGGATAGAAGGCATGTCAGGGCTAACGCCAATGGAGCTGGATTCAAATCCTGCCCTTACCACCTACTAGCTGGGTGGTCTTGGACAAATCATTCCATTTCACTGGGACTCAGTTCATCTGTAAAATGGGGAGGTTAGAGTAGGTGACTCTAAGGTTTCTTCCAGAACTAAATTTATGATCTAATGTCTATTACAGAATTTATTCTCTCTCTACCTCCCCCTGCCCCCAAACCCTCTATTCTTCTTAATTTTTTCATCGAGGACACCACCACCTTTCTAGAGCCAGGTTCAAAACCCTGAATTCACTTTTGACTCTTTCCTCTCATTTCCCCATCATATCCAATTAAAGTCAGGACAGGGGTAGTGACAAAACCCTTAGATTTCCTTGGCTTAGAGAACTCCCTGATAAGGAACCTCCCTTTATCAGTGCAGATCAACACTTTCTCAACACTTTATAGCCTTGTAGCCTAGGTGCTCAGGATCACACCCCTAGTATGCACTAGAGAAAAGACTCGAACCCAGGTCTTTGAGACCAGCTGTCCATCCCTTCAACATGCTGCCTCAAGAGTTTAAATGAGGTTATTAAATGATATGCCATATATAAAGCACTCTGCAAATCTTAGTGCTAAAATAAAGCCAGTTTATTATCATTATTATTATTATCATTATTATCATTATCATTATATTAACAAAGACAGTTAAAAGCAATCAGACTCCATGTTGGTGGGGAGGCACTTTGGAGGGCCATGGTGCAAGGCTTTTGGAGCTGACCATGAGAGGTGTCAAAGATGAAGAATAGGAGTAAATACATGCAAACAGATGAAGGTATGCAGAGAGAAGGATCAGCTCAGTAACATGAAAAGCAAAATAACAGTAATGATAAAAAATCTGAGAAACAAAATACCCACAGAGAAATCCATAGAGGGTACAAGTAAAATGAACATTTCGGTTATCTTGCTAAATGATAATATTGCACTTTTTTTTTAAGATGACCACATGGTTAGATGTTATCTCTAGAAACAACAGAGTTTTACAGTGAGAATCCAGAGTCCGTTTGTGCATTAGAATGTTTGTATCCACTGATGGTCATTAAGCTGAGAAGAGAATAATACGCAAAAATGGAAGTTTTCAGAAGGGGGACCTCCCACCGATTCAGTAGGTGAGGCCCAGGGAGGAGGAGTCACTGGTTCAGGGGAGCACAGTTAGAAAGTCAAATTTTGAAGGGAAAGAGCAAAGTTCACCTTGGGCAACTTTCTTCTCCCTGAGGCTCAATTCTCTAAATTGTAAATGAGGACCTCAAGACGGCCTTGGAGGTATCTTCCAGCTCTAAACCTGTGACCCCAAAGGTCAGAGACAAGATTTGAACCTGGGGTCTTCCTGACTCCAAACCCAGCTGTGCCCCATCTACCAGACACACTGAATCTTAGAATAAAAACAAAACAAATCTGACGAGGGAAAATGTTGCTCCCACATGGGGAAAGGGGGGGGGGAAGGCTTCCTGAATTAGGGGGTCTTGAGCTGGGCCTTGAAAGGCAGGGAAGATTTAGAGGAGAGAGGGGGCAGTAGAAGGGCTCACCATGTGTGAGGGAGAGAGGAGATGAGGAGAAGGTGATTGAATTACGTAGTATGAGAATCACAGGGCCCTTCATCCCTGCTCCCCACTCTCCCTCCCACTTACCCATTGCTGAGGTCGTTTCCATCTTATCCTCCGGCTGGGTTTGGCCTGTGTCTTTCCCCCAAGGAAACAGGAGAATGGGGCATGAGAAATGATTGGAGTCCTCCCTCCCGTAAGGTTTGGGGCCCCAGAGCCTTTGGCCCTTGGACAAGTCTAGTCAAGGCTTCAGAGTCTCAAGTTTCAGCCCATCTGCTGCTGAATCAGGAGAAGGGTGTGTAGTTGCCATCTGGAAGCCAGGTCAGGGGTCCTCTTCCTCCCCCAGCACCCATGAACCCCACTTACCCTCACCATCCATGGTGGGATCCCTCGAAGTCAGCTGGAGCTCTGAGGTGGTTGGGCTTAGAGCTGGGGGGTGGAGCAGAGTTGGTGGAAGAGATCTCCTGGGGCTCCCTGCAGTCCCCGTGGTAAGCCCTACATCTGCCAGGCCCACTCCCCCAAGTCTCTTCCCTCCTGACTCCCCCATTTATCCCTCACCTGTGCTTAAGCTTGAAGCAAGGGGCTCCTCAGATGGGGTTGAATGGTTCTTCTGCTCCATGTCTAAGTAGGGGGCCATCGATGTACCTAAGTGGGGTGCCATGGACATGTCTAACTGGGGGGCCAGTGGGGGTAGTGAATGGGGGAGGGAAGAGGAGTTCGACTAGGATTCCTTCCACCCCCACCATCTTTCCTAGCCCACCCACCTCCTACTCAGGGCAGAGCCATATAATCAAATCTTTCTCATTGGTAGCTTTGGGGATAGAAAAGGAATGTCCCAACCTCCTAAAAATTTCTTCTTTAGCTACATTCAAACTCAGAGGCCCTTTTACCATAAATCTAGACTTGGAAAGGGCCTCTGAGTTCATCTAGTCTATCTATCTTACAGAAGAGGAAACTGAGGCCCAGAGAAGCGACATTTCTTGACCAAGATCTCACAAAGGCAGGAAGGAGCAGAACAAGGCTGGACCTCACACCTTCTGATCCAAATCCAATCCATTCATTCTGCCCCATGGGCATTTGGAAAGTACTTGGCACAGTGCCTGGCACATAGAAGGCACTTTATAAATGCTTCTTTTCTTCCTGGTCTGGGAAGAGTGTTGGCTCTGAAGTCAGAGAATCTGGGTTAGAATCCCTACCCGTGGCCTTTTCTACCTGTATGGTCTCAAGCAAATCACATTAGCTTCCTCAGTTTTCCCTTCTGTAACATGAAGGGTAAGGACTAGATGTACTCTAAGGTACCTTCTTGCTCTAATCTATAACCTTATGTCACTTCCTTTCTGGACTCAGTTTCCTCATTTGTAAAAAGGAGATTGGGATAAATGGCCCTGGAGGTCCCTATCTAGGATCCGATATAAAAGGCACTGTCCTGGGGTACTCCAGTGGCTCTGTGCTCTTATCAATGCGGGCATTTCCTCCAACAATGCAGACTGCAGCCCGTGCAGGCTTGCTAGAGAATTGAAATGGGGGACGTCCCAAAGGGCTATGGAGAGGTGCACAGCTGGGCGTGAGTAGGCTGTGATACAAATACGGAGTTAGGAAGAAGAAGCTGTGGAAAGGACATCCTCCAAGAAATGCATGGGGGGGGGGTGGAAGGTGGGTTAGTGCAGTGGAAAGATTGAGTAACAGCCAATTGTCATGCTCATGTGCCTCAAGAGAAACCACACGTTCCATGAACCCCAGGACTGTACTCAAGGGAGCACATCGACAAGAACTGGACGGGATGGACAAGCAGGAATGGCTGGGAAGACGGAGGTCTAAAAGAAGTGACCCAGTTCCCACCCTCAGGGAGCATACGGCCCCAGTGGGAGTGATAGAAAATAAACACTACTGAAATCTGATGAGAATACTTGGAGAAGGGGAAACTGTAGTGTGACTCACCTTGGGTCCATGAAGACGGGGCCAAGCCCAGGAGGAGGAAGAGGAAGTAGAAATGGCCTGAAGCTGACATCTGTAGGGGAGGGCAGTGATGGCATTGAGATGTGTGGGGAGGGGGTCTCCAGCTTCCTGTAGGGGCTGCTGGAAATTGGGAGGGGTGGAATCTGGGGAGCGCTGTGGGTCTGGCATTTGGACTCAGGTTTGTCTCTGAGGAACATCACAGACCAGTCTGACTCCCAGAAGCCCTTCCTCTGCAGAGACCCCGGGGGAGGAAGTGGGGAGATGCGGGGGGAAATTAATTCCTCTACTTCTCCCACTCCTGTATTCATCCCCATCTCAGCCACCCCGCCCCCTGCTCCCCTAGAGGAAACAGGAAGCAACCAGCTTAGGGAGGGTTTGGCAGTCACTGATGCAACAGCTTGCTTAGAGCAGACGGGCCCTCGTCTTCATACCCCCATTTCTCCACTTCATTTTCAAGTCAAGCACAAAGTTCTCCATCCCTTCCCCAGTCAGGGGGCCAGGGTGAAACTGAAAGGAGCTGGGATGCACGGGCTCACTTCCTTCGCCTTCTCTCTGGGGTCTCTCCCCGCCCCGCCCCCGCCCCGAAGCTGAGGAGCCCAACCGGAGGGAGGGCAGAGAGGCAACATGAGTAACTGGGCTCCTGCTCTCACAGGAAAAAATGAGCTGGCTGGAGTGGGGGGCGGGAGGGTAGAGAAAGGGGGAGCAGTCAGAGCCGGAGCCATGGGGAAAGGGAAAGAAGAACAGAGAGAGAGAGAGAGAAGAGGCAAGGGAGAGCCAAACTAGGTGGGAGATACTTGAAACAGAAAAGAAATCTAATAGGAAAGAGAGAAGGGGAGAGAGCAGAGAAAGGGGAGAGGATGGGGAAGAACAGAGGTGGCAGAGATAATTCGGAGACCAGCAAGGGAGCCTGGAGGGAATAACTGAGAGACAGAAGAATTCAGAGCAGGCAGAGGCAGCTAGGAGAAGCAGAGGGGAAAAGAGGGTTCGGAGGAGAGCCACAGACCCAGAAAGGGACAGACAGACACACATGGGCATAGAGGAGAAAGGGCCCAGCTCCAGGAGGTGATGGGCAGAAAATCTCAACCCCTCCCCCCTGCCCTAGAGACCAGGGGAAAGAGAGACCACGGCTGCAGAAGAGGGCTTTACCTTGGAGCTGGGGGGTCCGGAGCTGGTGGCCTTGGCCTGGTGGGGACAGGCAGGGCGGGGTGGGGAGCTGAGGTGGGAGGGGGGTGTGAGAACGGGGCGGGCGGGGGCCAAGACTGGGAGAGTCATTTCCTCTTTGGCTTCCTGGCTTCAAAGCCAGGGGCGGGAGCCAGAGAGAGACTACGCAGGGGTAGAGTGGGGGACACCCCAGTATGGGAGAATGTGAGGGTGAGGTATAAGAGATGCCCTGCGGGGAAGCGGGACAGGGGTGGACATCTTGGAAGTCTCTACAAGTTCTCTAATAGAGAAAATGACCAGGACAGTCAGGTTGGGAGGAGGGGGGAAGGAGGAGATACAGGGTCCTTGGGATTCTCCCATTTTCTCTCCCCATTATCTTAAGGGGGGGTGACTCATTTTATTCTTTCCTCTCCCCCCCCAAACAAGAACCAGGAAGGACACAGAGAGACCAGAGGGAAAAAACCCTGAATCCACATTTATTGAGCTCAGAAGGTAACAAACAGGGGGTCAGGGCTCAAATGCCTGAGTCCCAGGAGGGCAGCAGAGGGTGAGGGGATGGTCTGGGTACCTGGGATCTTGGGGAGGAATTGAGGGAGTGGATGCCTGGATTCTAGGAAGGAGGCAAGGCAAGAAGTGTATGTCTGGGTCCTAGGAGGGGACCAGGGGACTGGATGCCTGGGTCCATGAGGAGGAATAGAAGTGGATTTTATTGCAGAAGCCTCAGGGAAGGGGGGCCAGCCCTGGCCCCCAAGGGGGCTCAATGCTCTGGGCCCTGGGCACTCCCTGTGGGGTGACGAGTCCAGTTTGGGGCACAGGCAGCTCATATAGAAGGGGAACATTCACTGGTGTGGGGGGGGGGGCTGGGAGCAGGGGGCCCCAGCCATCTCCATCCCTAACCCCTAGGGTCTTTGAGATGGGGGCAGCAGCGGAGCTGGACACGCCTCCTCATGTTACACGGCTCCCCCTGGAGCTGTGGGGAAAGAGACAGGGGGATAGAGAGAGGCACAACCTCCCACCCTAATTTCCCCCTTCCCCATACACACTAACACCACACCCTCACGTTTCTGATCCTGTCCAGTATACACGTGGTGGTTGGTTAATCCTAATATGCCACTGCCTTTCTCCCTCCTCCCGCTAATAGGGACTGATTTCATAAGTAGAGGGAACTCTCCGGTGAGAACCTCAGTGCAGGTCCCCTCTGATAGTCTTAGAGAGTTTCCACTTTATCCAAGAGATAAAGTAATTTGCCCAGCATCACACAGTCACTATGTATCAGATATAGAACTTAAGGCTAGGTCTTCCTTACTCTGAGGACAGCTCCCTATTCAGAACAGCCCACTTCCCTCCAAGAGGACTGAGACTTAATCTGAAAGTCCTTCCCAAATGCAGCTAGTTTTCTGCTGTAGTATCCATCCAGATACAGACTATTCCCACCCCCCACCTCAACACACACACACACACACACACACACACACACACACACACACACACA
>NW_020950600.1:1927438-1937129 GCF_900497805.2 Vombatus ursinus | reverse complement strand
ACACACACACACACACACACACACACACACACACACACACACACACACATACACTTCCTAATGATGAGAATTGAAACTTACAGTTTTTAATGGTCGGACTGCAGGAAGAAAGGAATGAGAAGAAACAGTAAGGAGACCGAGAGAGAGACAGAGACATGGAGACTGACAGGGGCAGAAGAGACACAGAGACAGAGGGAGACCTGACACAATGGCATATAGGCAGAGACAGATAAGGAAGGCGACAGGGGTAGAAAGACATAGAAGCAGACAGAGAGGAACAGAGACAGAGGCAGATGGAGAGACAGAAAGAGAGAAAAACAGAAGTAGACACAGAGGGGCACAGAGGGAGAGTACAAGCCAGATAGAGAGACTGAGGGGAAACAGAAGAAGCCCACCCTCATCCCTAACCCCCCAAAGACCCTTCTGACCTGGAGTCTGACTTCCTACACTTCACTTTCTTGCCTGTGGAATGAGAAATGGGAAGATGGAAAGAAGAACATCTGAGATTAGAGTTGGGAGCCAGGGAAAATAGTCAGGAAGGGACCCACCCAAACTCAGCATGGTTGCCCCATAACCCCTGGGGTGGGGATGCTGTGGTTTGAGGAAGGAGGGCTTGTATAAGGGAGCCAGAGATCTATGGGAGGGGCTCTGGACTGGGAGCTGAAGGAGGGCTTGTCCTAGGGGTCTCAAGGGTAGGTTCTGTGCAGGTAATGATAAGACACTTACTGAGTATAATGAGGATGCCCAGCACAAACATGATAGTAGCCAGAGTAAGTCCCACGATACGAACAGAGTCATAGTCTGAAAAGGGAAACAGCACATGCGGTGACCCACCTGTATGTAGACTCTTCACCAGCCCCCCTCCCCAAGCTTCCACCATGCTTTCACCCAACTTCTGTGGGCCTCAGTTTCCTCATCTATCAAATGGGACCTCATGGGAGTAGGGGGCGGGGTAGGGCCTGAACTGAGAATTTGAATTTAACACAGAAAGGAGATGAAGCTGTTCCATCTTTCCCTGAGTAGGTACCCCACTTCCCACTCCTAGATGTTCTCTGCTTTAGGCTGCCCTCTTCAAATTAGCTGATGTGGCCTTGAAAAAACCCCACTATGTTTGTTTTAACAGTAGTCTGAGCCCAGAATAACTTCAGGGGGCGGGAAACCTCCCAGGCAAATCCAAGCCAACAGGATGTAGACCAGGGGCAGGCTGGAAAGATATTTGGGTTATCTGCCAAGCCTGGTGTTTCTCCTTCTGGCTGACTGAGAGGGCTGGGCCTCATTACCTGTGACTCCCTCAAGCCCCCCTCCCACCATATTCCCAACTCACCATAGTAGAAACGGTCAGGTTCCTGAGAAGTGGCTGAGGAGAGAGAGAGAAAAAAGAGAAGAGAGAGAGAAAGAGAGAGAGTGAGACCTAAGAATACCAGGGAGGGCCTCTCTGTCTCCTCCTCCTCATCATCCCTGACGCTACAGGATAGATCCTGGTTCTGCTACTTACCAGCTATGGCAGGAGTGGGGAACCTGCAGCCTCAAGGTCACATGTGGCCTCGATAGGTTCCCCACCCCTGACTACAGGAACCTAGGCAATTTACTTAACCAATCTAGACATCAGTTTCCTCACCTGTAAAATGAGGCTGGACTCCATGTTCTCTAAGGACCCTTCTAGCTAGCATTTCTATAGTACTTTACAGATACTGTCTTATTTGATCCTCACAACCCTGGGAGAGAGGTGCTATGATGATCTCCATTTTACAGATTATGCATTTAGATTTGAGGCAGACAGAGGGTAAGTGACTTGCCCAGAGTCACCCAGCTGGTAATAGTCTAGGCAGGATTTTAGCTTAGGTCTTCCTGACTCCAAGTCCAGAGCTCCAAGTAGGTGACTTGGCTACCTCATTACTCCTCTCCACTCATTCTGTGGTCCAGCCAAACTGGCCTATTTGCTGTCTCTCGCATACAATGCTCCCTTTCCCATCTCCTGACTTTGCATTGACAGTCCCCCAGCCCAGGAAAGCACTCCTTCCTCTGCGCCACCTTTTGGAATCTCTGATTTATTTAAAGATTCAGCTCAGTTTCATCCCCCTAGTGGCTAGCAACTTCCTGCTAAAATTAACTTGTATTTATTTTGAATATATTTTACAGAGCTTATATATGCATCGATATTAGGTCCATTGTATATGCACATAGCTCTGTCTCTGTCTTCCATGTATTTCTGTCTTCTATTTATCAATCCAATATCTTCTATTCAACATCTCTCAATCTCTCTTCTATCTCCTGTCTCTGTATTCATCCATCCATCCATCTATCTGTCTGATTCTCTATCTACACCTATCTATCCATCTATTTATCTATCTACCTACATCTATCATCCATCCATCCATCTATGTATCTATCCATATCTCTCTGTCATCTATCTATTTATCTTTGTATTTGTCTGTCTGTCTGTTGGTCCATCTATAATGTTATCTTCCCTGACAGAATGCAAGTTCCTTGAGGGCAAGGATTGATTCATTTTTGTCTTTGTGTCCTGGTACCCACCAAAGCTCCTACCGAGTAGCAGGTGCTTAAGAAATACTTGTGGATGGACTATTTGCCATAGAAATTTTTTCAGGCATGGTTGATTTCAGTAAACCTGTTTCATCTTACACTTCTACCTAATTTCCTCTGTTTCATCTCCCTAGACCCAGTTCAAAATCTCCTCTTTCTCTAGGAAGTCTTTCTGGCTTCCACCTTTATCCTTCATCCAGTAACGAAGATAACTCACAGTCATATAATGCTTTAAGGTTTGCAAAGATATCCCCATTTCACCAATGGGGAAAACTGAGACTTTTTTTTCCCCTCCTAGGGACACATAGATGTAAGGCAGGATTCCAAGCCAGGTTTTCTTGACTCTAATCTCCACTACTCTCGCCACTATACTTTCTTCCTCCCACCCTGTGGGAGCTTTGTCCCCAGATTCTCCCCACCCCACCCCAGTTCCCTCCCTGTGACTCCTGCCTTGTGTTTTATGTGTATTTATCTCTAGCCTCTCCCCTCAGTCTGAGGGTTCCCGAGCTTCTGCCAGCTCAGATGGGAGAGGAGTATGACTCAGATCTCCTCCTCAGGATGCTTAGCACCAATGATCGGGCAGTCTGGAGAGAGGTTTCCCCATGAGTTGGGAAGGGGAACTAGCCACTTTTCTGAAGTCCTATTCAGCTCTTAGAGTCTAGGGTTCTGTGAGCATAGGATTCTCATATTCTAAGAGACTAGGCTCCACACCATTCTAGGAGCTCATTTTCCCAGTTTCCCGAGTGTAGAATACAATCTTGAGGATCAATTTTTGGTACTGAGGGCTTCTCCTCTCTAAGATTTCATCTCCATCCCAGCTGCATTATTCCCCAAAGCTCAGGAAAGGTGGAAGGATGAGGCCCCTCAGGATGGAGCTTCGCTAGGGGGTGGAGCAAGGAGAAGGGATGCATTACCACAGGCCCGTTGCCAAGGAGAAGCTAGGGAAGGAGGGGGTTGCTGCAGCAACTGGGACATTCTGAAAGGGAAGGAGTGGGATGGGGGAGGGGAGGCTAGGGATAGGGGAAGGGCCTGGGGGGGAGGGGGCAAGGTGGTCAGACACCTCCATTCTTCATTCATTCTCAGAGCCCAAGAATCCTTGCTTTGTCTTGCCCCAACCCACAGAGCCTCTAACCTTTTTTTGTTCCCAACCTTGGGTAAGTGGGTAGTCTAGGAGGGAAGAGTATGGGGAAGGAGATTTGGACAGCTCACTCTGGAACCCCCAGATTCTCCACATGGATGAGGATGGCACGGGCAAAGCCTTTCCTTTTGCTCTTCCCCCATGTCACCTCTCACCTCTCTGAAAATGAGCTTTCTCAGTGACTGCAGGACAGAACATGTGGCTTCCTCCCTCCCCGTGGATTTCCTGAGACCTGAGATTCCCCTCAGATGATGTTGGGTTGGGATGAGGTTTGGGCTCCTTTGGTGTGAGGTCTTTGTAGGCCCATTTGGTCATCGATCAGAACAAACCAGCATCTCCGGGAAATTGCTGTCTCTGGGTTCCAGCCAGACAGATGTCTGGAGAAGATGCACGAGGAGTTTCTGGGAGGGGGGTGGGCTCTGTAGGGGAGAAGGGTCTGGGCAAGGAGGAGCTGGGGAGAAAAGACTCTGGTGTGCGTGTGCAGGGGGTGGGGGCGGGGGGGGCGGGGCCTCCTCCCCTTCCGCCCCTCCGCCCCGCCCCCCCCCCGCCCCGCACCCATGCAACTCCACCTTCCACGGAGCTATAACCTTCTTCATCGCCCCTCTCTTCTCCTGGGTCGAGGTGCGAGAGCTTTCTCCCCGGGCTCTTCCCACCCCACCCTACCCCACAGTCATGAGCATCTGAGCGTCCCAGGTTTGGGAGGCTGCCGCAAACTTGGGACTCCGTGGTCCGGGAAAGCCGCGGGTTGCGGGGAATATGTGGAATGTTGCGGGAGGGTTTGTATTCAAACACTGCGACCCCAAGTGACCCGAGTGAGCCTGAGGCGACGGACACACCCCGGAGGAAGGCTCTCCTACCCCCACTCCCAGGGCTTAGCAGAGGGGAGGGTCCTCTCAGCTCCGGTCCCTCCCCTCCCCTCCATGGGTGGGGTCACTGCGGCTTACAGCCCCTGCAGGCACGCAGTCCCCGCCGCATGCACTCTCCTTTTCCCCGCCCCCCGCCCCAGTCTCTGTCTTTTTCTTAGGCTCAGAGTCTGTATCTGCCTCTGTCTTTCCGCCTTTCTCAAGCACCAGCTCTCTCTTCCCCTTAGGGTTGTATTTGTCCAACCAAGGCCCTTTAGCCGGTGGAAATGATCAACAGTAACATCTCATCTCACCTACCCACCACCCCTCACACCCGCCCCCGCCCACGGGTCAGAAACCCTCGTGAGACGCTGATGGAAACGGAGCCAGTGACAGAGACAGATGCCATTCCCAGGGTCGTGCACCTGCATAGCCCTGGATGTCTCCCTCACCCCCACCCCAATAAGTAATCACACTCCCGCGCACACTTAGACATCCTCCACAGTATCACAGGCCCTCCTTACAGAAAACACCTTCCCGCTGCACTCCCCCAGGGGCTGGACCATCTAGTTGCCATGGCTACGGCTCAGATCAGTCACTCATTCATTCAGCAAACATTTATCCAGTTTACGATATTCAGGGCCACTGACATCCTCCTTTTCCTCCCTTCCTCCCCAGGGATGATCTCCCCATTTGCCAGAAGCTCTCCCCCTTCACCCACCTCCCCCGCCATGCTCCCCTCTCAGCCCCTGATAAGAATCCCTTTGCCCGTCGTCTTTCCTCTGGAGGCCAGGCTCTCTCCCCTCCAGCCCCACCAGACCAGGGTCCTCGCTCTCTCCATCCCCTCAGACCAGAATCCCCCCTAACCCTCTCTCCTCGGACCAAACTGGGTCCCCTTCCGCTCTAGCCCCACAATGGGGTCTCTTTCATTCTCCTACTCGTCCAGACCTCCCCAGGTGCCCTCCCTCCATCCCTCCCCAGACCCACTAGAATGGGACTCCTGCTTCTTCCACTCTCTTATAATGGGGTCCCCTGTCGTCTTCCCTGCTCCCCCATACCCACTAGACCAGGAGTCCACTTCCCTTATTCCCCTTGACAGGGTCCCCCATTCCTCCATTCTCCTGGCTGGGGTCCCCTGTGACTGCGGGCTTGGCAGGGCCTCGCTCCTTCTCACCCTGTGTGACGGGCCCGGGGGTCACCATGGCTGGGCCGGGGGCGCGGAAGGCAGAAGCGGCAGCTGCAGAGGGAGCCCAGATCTGACTGGGGGAGGGGGGCAGACTTGGAAGGGGGGGACGCGAGAGAGACCTCCGGGTTGGGGGCGGTGGAAAGGGCGGAGGCGGACACTGCAGCCAATGGGGGCTCCGTGGGGGGGACGGAGGCGGGTTTCCCGGGCTCCCCGCCCCCGCCTCCCCTAGGCGACCCCTCCCCCTCCCACATGCAAGCCCAAGTCCCCGCCTCGAGTGTCTGCGGAGTCCGTGGGCGGGGGCGCCTCCTAGTGGGGAGAGAGAGGGAGCTTCAGTCTCTCGGGGACTCAGGCGACCGGACCCGACTGTGGGACAGAGACACTGACGGCGCGTGGAAGAAGACTGGCCTTTATTACAGGTTTGGAGGTGCTGGGGGCACCGTGGGAGTGGGAGAGCGGGCAGGAACCCAGGGAAACCTGTGGAGAGTGGATGGGAGGGGAGGGTTAGATCCGGAGAGGGACCTGTAGGCAGAGCAAAGGGGGTATTGACCCTCAGCCACTGGGCTGCAGGACCCTGACATCCCCACTTCTTGCCCTTCCTCTCCCCGATAACGACTTATTACCTGGTCAGTCTCTCTGACTTCATCTCAGGCTCCTACCGCCTTCTGCTGGACAGGCCTGGGGAGGGAACGCAGAGTTGGGGGAGGGTGTCATCTGGAAGGCCATCTGGGAAATTTCCCTCCCCGGGTCTCATCTCTGCCCACCCTCGTCCCCCAGCCAAGCATCTTCCCGGGGAAGGGGTTTCCTCTGCACCGTTCTGAGGCAGCCAGTGATCTCCCCCGAATGACCACACCCCCTTCTCTAAGTGGGGCTCCTCAGGGAAGGGCTTCCAAAAGCAAACTCACGGCGGATGGAGCTGCGGAAAGTACCCTCTTCTTCATCGGGTTCCCCAGTTCTGGGAAGTGGGAGAAAGGCAAAAAGAACCATGTTAGGGAAGCAATGGAGGAAAAGAGGGACACAGAGGGAACAGAAAGGGGAGAGAGAAGAGAGACAGAGAGAACAGAAAAGGGAGAGAGAAGAAAGAAACAGAGAGAACAGAAAGAAGAGAGAAAAGAGAGGCAGAGACAGAGAGAACAGAAAAGGGAGAGAGAAGAAAGAAACAGAGATAGAGAATAGAAAGAAGAGAGAAAAGAGAGGCAGAGACGAGAGAACAGAAAGGAGAGAGAAGAAAGAGACAGAGAGAACAGAAAAGGGAGAGAGAAGAGAGACAGAGACAGAGAGCAGAGAAGAAAGAAGACAAAGAGAGAAACACAGAGAGAGAAAGAGATTGTGTGTGTGTGTGTGTGTGTGTGTGTGTGTGTGTGTCCAGGATGGAGAAAAATTAAAAGATGCATCAGAGATAAAGATGAAAATAGAATTTGAGATGCAGCAAGATAGAAATGGAGACAGAGAGAATCAAAGTTAGAGAGAGAAATGGAGGGAGACAGAAATGGACCGAGAGAGAAAATCAGAAGTAGAGAGACAGCGATGAAAATCCGATTAAATACAGAGAAAAGGTGAGATCAAGATGGAGTCAGAAGCAGAGATGGAAAGAGATGGGATGACAAAGTAAAAAAAAAACTACATCACAGTTCATAGTTTCACGTATAGTTTTTTTCCTTCCTTTGCACTAAAATGTCATGTGTGTTGAGTTCATAATTTAAAAAAAAAGTCAGAGACTGAATGTTAGAAATGAAATTGGTGTCAGAAATAAAGGTAGAGAAAGACACAGGTGGAAAGACAAAGACAACCCAAGGTGGAGAGATAGAGATTAAAAAACAGAGAAAGTTAGAAATGAAGGTGGAGAATGGAGTGCAGATGAAAACTAGTGAGAGACAGATGGAGACAGACAAAAATACAAAGAGATACAGACAGACAATAAGGAGAAATAATCAAGAGGTGGGAAGGAGAAGATAAAACGTCAGACAAAGTTAGACATATAGATGGAAAAGGCCAAAGGTGGACAGAGTGATGAAGATGGAAAACTTTGTAGAGACAAAGGGACAGCTGAGGGAATGGTGTGGTAAAGGGAGGGTACAGAGCACATCACTTACCTTTGCTGTTGGTTGAATTTACAGCGACATCTGCGGCCTGGTGGGGATCAATCAATCAATCAGTCAGTTTGTATTAAGTGCCTACCATGTGCCAGGCAATGGGGATACAAAGACAAAAAAGTGATGCAGTGCCTGCCTTCAAGGAGTTTACATTCTATCTGGGAGATGACAGATACCCAAACGAGTGTTTACACAGGGTGAATGTCCTCACCGATGTGTGTGGGATCATTCCTTCATACACCTCCCCCACTCTGGTCCCCACCATCCCCAGCTTGTCCCATGGGTATTGAGGAAGACTTACTGAGGATGATGAGGATGCCGAGGATGAAGAGGATGCCAGCAAAAACTAGCCCTCCAATCCTCAGGGACTGGTAGTCTGAGAAAGGGGAAAGAATGAGGAGTGAGGAGTCGGGGAGAGAGAGACGGAGAGAGAGAGACAGACAGAGACAGAGAGACAGAGACAGAGAGAAGAAGAAGAAGGAGAGAGGGAGCGAGGGAGGGAGAGAGAGAGAGAGAGGGAGAGAGAAAGAGAGAGAGAGAGAGAGAGAGAGAGAGAGAAAGAGAGTGCTAACACATGGGTTAGGGACAGACCCCAAAACAGACTCACACTCATACCATATGTAAATGGGTCTCTTTCCTTCGGAGCTTCTGCAAAGATACAATGATTTGGAGTTAGGGAGATGAACTAGAGAATGCTAAAGACATCCTTTTTCAGGGATGAGAGCTCCAGCCTATAACTGGCTATGTCCCTCTAGACAGGAAACTGGACTTTCTGGGCACCAGACTCTCCATTTATTGTTTGGAGGAGGGGGCCTAACCCTTTATCCCTTCCTGTCTCAGTGGAGAGAAAAAAAAAAAGCCAAGAGGCCTGAGTCCTAATCCAAGGTCTGACAAATCACTCACTCACTATGGAAAGCTAAACAAGTTCTCTCGCCTCTCTGGGCCTCAGTTTCCCCATTAATAAAACGAGGCTAATAATCCCTGACCTGGTGGCCTCACCAGACTATTGTGTTCTAGAAATGAGCTGTTGTTACTCATGATGGTGAGCCTTGCTTCTGCCTGCGTGCCCACGTGGCTATCTTTTGCCCCAGATTCACTCCCTGGCCCTGTTATGCTTGGTGTGACCTGATGTTAAAAGGGGTTCTCACCCTGGGGGAGGCTGGCTTCTCTGGGGAGAGTCCGGGTGCATAGATAACTCGGGTGTTTGGAAGCTTGAGCTCTGAGGCTGCTCATGCATATATACAACCCTGGATATTTACACGTATATACACACTGGTCAGTGGCTAACCTTTTGCCTAGCACCATGGCAGTTGAGATTGGGAGTCTGGCTAGAAGCTGTCCTGCTGCCTCCCCCCACCAAGGCCAGCCTCTGTCCTCTCCACTCTTTAGACTCACCTTCCTTCGCTGTTGAGATCAGGGCTATGCACAGAAGCAGGAGCTGGGTAAGGGGCTCCATTGTCCTGTGGGGATACGGTGGACAGGGTTAGGTTCCCCTAGTGGGCTCATCTCCTTCTCCACACTTTTCTAGGACACTCCCACCCACTACCAGTTCTGAGCCAGATCCCAAAGGGTTAAGTCTAAGAAGGGCCTAGGATCTAATCTAGCCAGAGCTATCTGGAATGGCTGGTCGCTCCGAGATACGAAGGGAGCCCTCCTAGGGGTGAGATTCAGAGCCAGAACAGAGAGTCACGGAAACATAACACAGGGCAACACAGGGCAGACATCAGGGAGGCAGAGTTGAGGCCGACACAGCCTTGGACCCACATGGGAACCTGCAGCTGCCCACGATGGAGAAGGAGTAGGGGATTCAGAGCCCAAAATCTGGGAGGTCCAGCCTCAGAGTGTGTGTGTGTGTGTGTGTGTGTGTGATACAATAGGAAAGTACCAGACG